>NC_141160.1:44597537-44782537 GCF_053477565.2 Lygodium microphyllum | reverse complement strand
ATCGGCCTGCTTACCCTACTTCTTTAGCCTTTTTTGGATCCATCTAACTCATCCTTGCTCTTGCCTTAGTGGGTGGGCCTTAAATATATTTAACAATCCTTAATTGCTTATTTTACAGTGCCATACAGTTGTGATAAATTTGTGGGAGATTCACTATATGATGCTACATGAAGATTTGTGAAGATTGGTGTTTTTTTCTTCTTGTGGTTGATTAAATTATGAAGGACATACTTGGTGACAAGATAGATTTCCTTGCAATAGACTCCCCATTTTCTCGGTATTCCTCTTGGGGCCCCATGTTTTTGGTGCGTACCTGAGAAAAGTTGCCATCAACAAAAAACACCCCAACAAAGGCTGAAGATGGAAGAAGTGGCACTGTTGAAGAGGAAGGAAAGAAATGGAAGATTGTATAATTCCTGCTATTGTTGAAGAATTGGAGATATTCATTGCTAAAGCCACTTTCTACAAGAATGTATTCCTCAATTGTGAAAACATATCACTATCTTGATACATGCTTTCTATAACATATCGATTCCATTGTCTTCTGAAACTATAGAAAGTTGTATTGCTATAGTCAACTATTTCCCACAAAACTAAAGAGCAAAGCTGGAACAAAGAGAATGAGCATCCTATTAGAATATATTATTAACCTTTTCTAGAGAGGGGGAATGTTAGAATATTAGAATATACTAATATGAATATGTATTTAGAGAATATCTAGCAAGACAATATCTAGATATTTAGGAGAACTAGATAAGATGGATCTAGAATATGTGGAGGATACTTCACAAAGAGAACCTACCATATCCACACATTTATTGTATATATATGTGTACTCTTAGCTATTGCAATGTAAGTGTGTAAGCAAGTGAGAAATACAAGTATGTGGTTCATTCTCCATCTCATTGTCTCATTACACACACACACACACACACACACACACACACACACACACACACACACACACACACACACACACACACACACACACACACACACACACACACACACACACACACACACACACACACACACACACACACATCTCAATAAAGTAAGTGAGTAGGTGACGTGATAATATTCAAGATAGGTAGCTAGAAGCCAAGAGGATTCCAAGGATAATAAAGAGGAGATGAATACATACCCTCTCTCTTAATAAGGAATGATATAATATAAAAGTAAGAAGGTAGGTGGAAGGGAGAAATTATAGAAAAGGATGGGAATAATATATAGGTTGTAGGTGAGACAAAAAAGATAGAGAGTTGGTGAAGAAGTAGATAAGTTTTCAAAGATGTTAATAATGATAAAGAGGACAAATATATTTCTCTCTCTTAAGGAGAGGTAATAATGAAGAAGATAAGAGTAGGTGAAGATGATAAGAATAGATAAAAAGTAGGTGGACATGATAAAATAAGTTCAAGATAATGAGGATAAGGTGCACATGGATAAGGTTAGTTTACCTTGACTTAGACTTAAATTATACTAATCTACACATAAAGCAATTGATTTGGGATTGCATGCAAGAAATGAATCTAAGGATTAACTTGAGTAGACAAAAGCTGGAAGCTACTAACCTAGGCCCTTAGGAGCTTGGTGCTCTCTGATACCATGCAGTGAAAATGGTGGTGAGAGAAAGAGAAAGAGAGAGATAATGAGACAATGAGATGGAGAATGAACCACACACTTGTATTGCTCACTTGCTTACACACTTACATTGCAATAGCTCTGAGAGTACACATATATATACAATAAATGTGTGGAAATGGTAGGTTCTCTTAGTGAAGTTTCCTCCACATGTTCTAGATCCATCTTATCTAGTTCTACTAAATATCTAGATATTGTCTTTCTAGATATTCTCTAAATACATGTTCATATTAGTATATTCTAATATTCTAACACATCCATGGGAGATTTATCCTTCATTGAATAATTTCCAAATATCATCAAGTGGGAGATTGTGAAGAAGCTTCAAGAGCCGTGGTTAATTGTTGAGGTTCACAAGAATAAGAAGGAAAAGAGTTGGAATTTATTTGTCAATGCTCAAGAACAAGATATGTGGGATGCTTGGTGTATTGACAACCTTTTGTTTCTCCAATTGATAACCTATTGGAAGCTAGTAGATAGAATATTATTCAAAACCTATGCTATCGAAACCCTCCGAAGTTGGTCAATGGCACTATAGTGATCCTTAGAAGAATGAATTTTGATACCTTCAAAACCAAATATTTTCCCCTTTGTAGTGGAATGAATGTCGAATTTAGAGATGTTGAAAAGAAGGAAGTAGAAGAAATATTCTTAAGAGAATCCTCAAGAGACTGAAGCCCTTCTAATTTCATTCTATTGAGTACAAACAAATTGGATGGAGCTAGCTCCCTAATGAATGACATAATCAAGAGACAAGCACTAAAATGAATCCAGAGATACGTGAGAAGAGGGAAGGAAAAAATCAAAGCTAAGAAGAAGCCAGCAACAAAAGCCTCCTTTGATGCCCTTGTGACTCTTTATAGAAGTCCCAATGGCGAATCAAGGTCCCTTTCCTAGCCAAATCCATCCTAAAAATATTAATATAGACTAGCAAATGTAGTCCCATTGCCAATATTTAAGGGAGAGTATAATGAAGATCTTGCTCTTCATGTAGCCAAGTTCATGGTAGCATGTGTAGCAAACAATGCAAGAATTCAAGAGCATTGGTTGGTAATATTTTTTGCTACTTTCAAAGGCATGGAATTTCAATAGTATGAGAGATAAGCAGTAGGAACTTTTGGCACATGGGATGACCTGAAGGTGGCCTTTCTCACTAAATTTAGGCATGAAGTTTTTGAAGAGCGGATGTGAGAGGAGTTCATGAACCTAAGTTAGTCCCAAGTGAGTCTATCTTATAGAACATGTTCGATACCACGTGAGTTGAAAAGAAAGGGTATATTTATCATGTTGACTTATAGTTTTCTAAAAATAGAAGGGGTTTATAAATGTGCTCGATGTAAATTCACATCATGGGTCTTTTTATTTAAAATTTTTTTAGAGGCACAATTGGAAGGGGAGGGGGGGACGTGTCATGAGGGGAGGTGTGGGATGGGGGAGGGAATGGGTGGGGGAAAAAGAGGGGAGAAGAGTCAATACTTAGACTTGGTTCTATGTGTGTGTGTGCGTGCGTGCTTGATTGGTTAGGAAGAAATTGACACAGCATGCTAGATTCTTTATGAAAGGATGAAAGGGTTGGGCCCAAATGTTCCTGAGTTAAGTCTATTGTTCCCTCCCTAGTGACATGTAGATGGAAATTTTTGAGCCAGGTCCTCCAAGAACAAGGAAAGTGTTAGTACCCATCAACATTGCTAAAGCCTCTTTGATAATTGATGGCATTTATAATGTAGTTGACCTAGGATTTGCAAAACAAAATATCTACAATCCCAAGCTTAGTTTAGACTTCCTCGTCATTACATGCATTTCTCAAGCACGTGCAAAACAATGTGCAAGAAGGGTTGGTCGTATTGGATTGGGCAAGTGCTACTAGCTCTACACAAAAAGTGCATATGGAAATGATATGCTACCAACATTTATCCTAGAGCTTTAGAGAATCAACCTTGGTATGACAAGTTTATAGATGAAGGCTATGGGCATTAATGATTTATTATCATTTGACTTTATGGATGCCTTTGACCGGCTCCCTCATTTGACTTTATGGATGAGCATGCCTTTGACTGGCTCCCTTCCTCATCGCAACCTCAACTTATGGACCGCCCTAATCTTTGGTTATATCGAGGCGAGAATCTATAGTGTGCATTCCACCTCTAGCACTAGATGAAGAGAACCATTTCTAACCTAACAACTATACATCTGTTGCCCTCCTCAAAGCCTATGCCAAGGCCAAGTTGTTTGTCACCTTGTCAAAGGGGGAATTCACCATTTTTGCTTCCTTCATATCTTCCCTCTCATTCTCTTCTTCCCCATCCTTGTAGCAGTCCCTCTATGTTCTTCTTCAACCCTCCAATTTCTCTCTTCTAATTTAGCTCTGGCTAACCACACAAAGATGTGCTTCTTGCGCTTGCTAAGAAGGCATTGCTATCTTATGCTCTAGTACACAAGTTTTCTCAGGCTCTCTTAGCTACTGAGATCATCTTAGGTTTTGGCTCATGTCTTGGGAGTCACTATGCTATTCTCATCACAAGCATGGAGGTGGAAGATATGAAACCTCACAATCTTCAAGACAGTTGCAACAAGCGCAAAATGAAGACTCCTATGAAGCTGGAAACCTTTGTGATGGTCGTTGCAAGGTAGGGCCTGCATTTACAATGTTAATAATGTGTTGTTCAAGCATCACCCTCTCTTTTTGTTTTTATTTTTTCTTTGAGCAGAGGAGAAATACCATTCAGAAGCCATCAGAGCATGGCTCTCTTAGCAGTTAGGGCTTTTTGATGGGTAGTTGAAGATGTGATTTTGCCATAGAAGATTGAAGGCAAGCACACCTTAGTGCTAAAAGGACAATTGATGTCTATAGTTTCTTGTGTAGCAAAACATAGGCTTGGTGAGGAAGCACTCAATTATTTTTAGCGAATGCAGTTAGATAAGGCGTCTCTTCGAGCAGTTACATATGCTTGGAGCTTAAAAGATTCTGCCAACTTGAGAGTGATAGAAAAAGACCACATGTTTTGTGTGGAGATACTGAAAACAAGGATGGAGAAAGTAATTCTCATTGGTAACACATTGGTAGACATGTATTCTAAATGTTACTCACTTACGGAAGCACATTGGGTTTTTGACCTTTGTGTGTGTATTGTGTATTGTGTCACAAACCCTCATGTTGGATCTAGATAGAAATGAGCATGTCAATCATGCTCTCTCTTATGCTTACCTCTCTCTCATAGCCTCTCATACCATGAAAGTTTTCTCATTGTGTTGATATTGCAAGCCTAGCCTAATCATGAATCTAATTTGCAGTTAAGTAAGGCTCTTAAATCAATCAAAGAAGATAGATGTGGCCAAAACTCATTGAGTTGTTCTTAAAGATAAGTGGATGAGCTACAAAGCTCCCATTGATTCTGACAGTTGTCCCTTCTCATACTCAATGCTCCTCAATTCCCATGAGCTCTATGCACAAAAGATAGGACTCCAATGCTAGTTCCTTGAAGAAGCTGAGAACTCTCTCTCTCTCTCTCTCTCTCTCTCTCTCTCTCTCTCTCTCTCTCTCTCTCTCTCTCTCTCTCTCTCTCTCTCTCTCTCTCTCTCTCTCTCCGTACACGAATTATATAATAGAAGAAAGCAAAGATGGAGAAGAGAACAACCAAGAAGAGAAAAAGTTATCCTTCTTATCTCAATAAGCTCACGAGACAAATGTCATCACTTCTCACATATTATAGAAGCATAGAGATGCAAAAAGAAGCTAGGAGGGGAGAATTTGCAACCATTGGAATAGTTTCTTTGATTGATTTTCCACCTTAAATATAGATTGGGTTTTTCTTTCTAAACATGTGGGAAAGTCCACTTACTCTTGGTGGGTATCCCAATTAGACATTCTACTATATACAATCCTATGATAATTGACATGTTTAACATGTCTAGATTTAATTAAATTGACACGCACACTGTGGCGCCTTAACTTGTAAACAAATTTAATTTACAACTTATGAAGGAGTGAGGTCACACTCTAAAATGATATTACAATGAATGTCAAAGGGTCCATGATATTCAATTTAATCATCTTGAATTAACTTGGAGCACCTGATGCCTTCATATTGTTTTTAGCTTGATGTGCTTTGAAGTGCCTTTTCAATTTTGGCTTCAATTTTTATCACTCAGATTTTGTCAATGTACTTCCAAGAGCCTCCTTATCACATTTTGAGCTTTGTTTTTTTTTTTGTTGCTTTTTATTAGTGGTTACTTTTTAGCCCTAAGAGTTGGTGTTAGTTGCTTTTTCACTTTTATAATGTCCATAGGCACTTTTGGACTTCATATGCCCCTTGCTTTTTCAACCTTTCTCTTCTTTTCAAGTGACTCCAATATGCCAATTTGATCATGTATTGCCCCTCCTCAAAAAATTATGTACTAAATGTCCCCCTCGTTCTCAATCTATGTTTACTTGACATTGAATGTAAAATGAGTAGATCTCTCTTGAAATGATTCAGTACACCCTACATTAGAAGACCCATGCCTTTCCTTGACTAATTAAGGCTGACTAGATTAACACTTGAAAATTATGGGAGTATTTGGACTTGGCTCTCCAAGATCAGTTAGGGACTTGACCTCATTTAGGCATGCTTGGGCATGCCTAAGTGGCCTTGTGCTACCCATCAACATTAGTACCTAGTAACATTTGGGTTAGCAACTACATTGAGAGTTCAAATGATAGACATGTTCATCATTGTGGGGTAAGCGCTAAGGGGCTGTAGCCTTCCATGGTGGGGTTGCCCTTTATGGAGTCTATGTAAGCTCAAATTTCCCAACAAAACAAGGTTTGAGCTCCTCACCCATTGGAGAGGAGACTAAGGAGTATCGTTTCATTTGGATTGTACCAAGATCCCTAAAGGTGTAAGATTTTGTTGAAAAAGGAAGGTTCATTGTCATGTAGGCATGTGTGAAATTATCTTGAATTATCTTGAACTATCTTGAAGAAGTTGGTTTTGAGCATCCCGCTAGAACCTTTTTGTGATGATATAGCAAGCATAAGTGAAAGGCACGCTCCTATCCTGCACAATGCTGTCCTACACGTAGACAAGCCTTCAACATTGTTGCCTTAGGCCCAGTTCAGACTGTGCGGAAGGCCACATTTAAAAACATGCGTATAGGCTCGTGATGCCAAAGTGTTAAAAGGGGATTTGTCAAGATGATTTCTGTGCGACGATATACATGTCCAACCTTAATGTACCGGACAAGGCCCATTACCTTTTTGGAATAAAAACAAGCCGCGAGATTTGAACCCCTGCCCAGATCGTGTGGGCTTTACATTGCCACATAAACCAACAATCCAAACAAGAACTTGTGATTTTTATGGCCGACCGTTAGATATATTCACACACAATGCAAAGAAAGCATGCATCCATCCACCATTGTCTGAACCAGGCCTTACCTACCTCCAGCTTGTGTACCTTTAATCATCGGTGCATGGTGCACTTGTACGTGCTACTCCCTGAGTTTTGTGGGCTTAGGGCCTTTGCCTCACCCACCTGGTCTTTTACCCTACATGTCACTTGTGACTTCATCAACATACAGGATTTGCACATATCTAGGTAGACATTCAGAGAGAGAGAGAGAGAGAGAGAGAGAGAGAGAGAGAGAGAGAGAGAGAGAGAGAGAGAGAGAGAGAGAGAGAGAGAGAGAGAGAGGGAGGGAGGGAGGGAGGGAGGGAGGGAGGGAGGGAGGGAGGGAGGGAGGGAGAGAGAGAGAGAGAGAGAGAGAGAGAGAGAGAGTGAGTTCACATGTTGCATACATGAGTTCACTAGTACCTCAGAATAACTCACCTCCAAGATTGGTATACCTTTGCATTCCACTCCCAAAATTCGGTTTGTTTGATGCATCCAACATGACTGGTGTCAAATGGGATGGCATAAGCTCACACTCTATCAACTCTGGTTTCTTCACAACCATGGTGGAAGCTATAGATGTCAAAACTGCATTTGTTCGCCATGATCTCATCAATGATTTCTATGGGGATTTGATGGGAGTGAAGTTGTGCTATGTAGGGGGTTTTGGGTATCATATATATGGGTTGGAAGGCTGGCAAGGTGAGCTAGAGTGGTGGTAGCATATGCGTAGAAGGATGGAAATGGAGGTTGGGTTGGTGTCAGCAAGATATGCACTTGGAAGCGGTTGGATGATAACCTTGTTGCATATGTCTACACCTTAAAGTAAAGAGGGGTTTTGAAATACATGATGAGAGCACTAGAAGAGGATTGGAAAGAAAGATTTATATGAATATTTCATTGGTAGATTTGTATATGAAATGTGGCTATCTTGGTGAAGCACGCAAGGTATTTGACCAAATACCATTTTGAGATGCAGTTACACGGAATGCTCTTATTGTAGGATATGCTCAACAAAACCTAGATGTTGAAATGCTAAACTGTTTAAAGGAGATGCAGCTTGAAGGGGTGTTTGCAAATACTGTCACTTTTGCAGTCTACTTGAAAGATTATAGCCTGCAAGAGCATTTGAATTAGGCCAGATGATACATGCTGAGATCAAGAAATTTGGTTTAGAAAGAGATTGTTATATGGGTAGCATTTTGGCAGTATGTATGGGAAGTGTGGCTCGATTGCTGAAGGATGCATAGTTTTCGACAACTTGTGTGTTCAAGATGTGGTATCTTGGAATGAAATGATTAATGCATATGGGAAGAACCATGATGTTAACATGGCTATGGAATGCTTTGAGAAGATGCAACAGCAGGATGTGAAGCCAAATTCTGTTACATTCACTTGTCTCCTTACTACATGTAGTCATGCTAGCTTGGTCTACAAGGGACATGAGTATTTCAAGGCAATGAGACAGAACAATATTGAATCAAACCAAATGTAGATGATGTTGCTTGCATGTTTGAAAACTTGCACAACCAGAGAAGCTTTAGAAACATGCAAAAGATTACATGTTTGGATCAGAGAACTAGGTTAGAAATAGACCTTCATGTGGGATGTATACTAGTAGATGTATATTGTAAATGTGGTTTGGTTACAACAAGTTAGCAAGTGTTTAGTGTGCTTTTAGATCAAGACATACATGTGTGAACACATTGCTTGCACATTATGCTAAATGTGGGCTTGTTAAGGAAGCATAAATTTGTTTGCAACAAATGCAGCTTGAAGGTCTTTGACCCGAGATCCTGTCTCATATTCTTATAGTTTGAAAGTTTGTGGAAACTTAGAGAAACCTTGGGTACAGGAAGGACAATGCATCATGAAATAACCAAAAGGGCATTAGAAATAGAGTTTTTTGTGGGTAGCACTCTTGTGTATATGTATGACAGATGCAAACTAATTATAGAAGCCCAACAAGTATTTGATAAGTTGCCAATTCAAAATGTCATCTCTTGGACTACACTCCTTGCTTGCTATGCTCAACATGGATGTGATGAGAACATATTCCAGTGTTTTAATGAAATGCAACTAGAAGGTGTGCATATGGATGCAGTTATATTTGTCACATGCTTTAAAGTCTGTGGCAATATAGGAAATCTGGAAGTAGGTGTGGAAATAGCTGCAGATATAACCAAAATGGAACTAGAAAGAGAACAATATATAGGAACTACATTGGTGGATATGTTTTAGAAATGCTCTTCACTTGTTGTAGAAGCTCGTTGCATATTTGATAAACTGCCTACCAAAAAATGCAATCTCATGGACTACATTGATTTTAGGATATGCTAATCAAGATGAACATGACCTTGATCAAGAAGTGCTCAATTACTTTGAAAAGATGAGTTTTGAAGGTGTATCTGCAGATGCTATCAATTCATTCTCTGTTCGAAAGCTTGTGGAAACATTGTGAGCAGTGCAATAGTTGATATGTATGGCAAATGTGGCTCTCTCGCAAAAGCACATCAAGTATTTGATAAGTTATTAGTTGCAAATGCATTCTTCTAGAATGCACTCATCACTAGATATGTTGACCACGGGCATGGTGAAGAGGCATTTGAGCATTTCAAACATATGTAGTTAGTAGGTCTCCTTGTTGATGTGGTCACACTTGTTTTGTCCTTGAAATCTTGTAGCCTCAAAAGATCCTTAGAAGGAGGCCAAAAAATACATTACAACTACAATATATTCATTCCAGGTAGGACATTTTCTGTGGAGAAATTGTATTCAAAGCAGCTTGAGAGTGACTATTTGGATGCCACCTTAATCACAATCATGCGGATCCATTTGATTGAACTAGAGGGAGATATGCTATTGTTCTTGATTGGTTTGGAAGAAATTGACATAGCATGCCAAATTCTATATGAAAGGATGAAAGGGTTGGGCCTAAACATTCCTAAGCTAATCATTCTCCCTGTCTATAGTGCCCTCCCCAATGAGATGCAAAAGAATTTTTGAACCAGCTACTCTAGGTTCAAAGAAAGTGGTAGTAGCCACCAACATTGCTAAAGCCTCTTTGACAATTGATGGCATTTATTATGTAGTTGACCTAGGATTTACAAATGCATAGAAACCCTATCTAACCGATCAATGATGCAAAATGCTAAGAGTTGGATGAAAAGGGGTTGAAACACTGAAAGATAAAGAAAAGATTTGATTTATGCATTGCACTTGGCATATAGGAACGGTTTAAATAAAGGGGATGGTAGCATGAGCATATGGCTCGATGCCTCCTTTCAACGCAACACGTGCTAGTAAAATTCATGGAAAGAATATTTTATGCACTATGCACGATGCTGATTTTTTCTTTTGTTTGAGCACATAGCCATACACGATTTGCATTAAGCATAATAATTAAAAGGTATCAGAAAAACCTCCTGGATGCATGGCAATTGTCTTCCTTAGGTTGTGACCAACGATGAGCGTGAGAGGATGTCCTAAGCTGCAGGTTAGCTGTTGGGTCCTAAGGGGAAATTGTAGTGAGGAATGGTACATCCTGGAACGTAAAATATTGGTACCTTGAGAGGAGTTTGTGCTCGTATGTATTATATGTTTAGCAGTGCATCAAAGGGCCAATCCCTGCAATGTAGGAGAGTTGCAGTGGGGCTCTGACTATTAGTCGGTGGAGTGCCTCCTATGTGTGCGTGATCGTGGCATTGCCAAGGTGTAAGGGTTCTCCCTTTGAGGAGTTTTAGGGAAACGTTGGACTATAAACTATAAACGCATGAATTAAGCTTTAGGGCAGTTTGTCCTTTAGCATTAGATTGACGCTCCTGGTCCGCGAGGCTGTGAGGGTGTTTGTGTGTCATGAGCACGAGGGCCGGCTAGTGCCATAGCCAGTGCCGGCCCATTTCAGGTCCCATCACTAGATGGAGCAAGAGAGAGAGAGAAACCATATGTTGAAACTCAATAGTCACACTATGTGACCAGGCTCACTTATTCTACTAGGCACTCAAAGAATAAAGAATAAAATAACAGTGATGGGGTCTCATCACCTACAATGTACAGGTGTGTGATCATTGTGTGTGAAGTAAATATAGGGCGATGTAGGCATAAGTTCCTTTATTGGTCCAAAAATCTCCCACTTAAAGATATTTTAAATATGCCTTTAGTGAGAAGAGAACAAGGAAAAAGTAATAAAGTACAAATGTACATAAACTATAATAGGATAAGGAAAATAGACATAATCTCATCCTATACCCATTATCTTCTTAAGGCAAAATGTTCCACTAAGAGACTTTTAGTGAGAAGATCTACAAGATTCTCATCAGTCGAGATATTGACAAAGCTCAATAGACTTGTCCCAACCTCCCTAATGAGGTAATAGCATACCTCAATATGCTTTATTTTTGCATGGATTCTTGTCCAACTAAATAGCACTTGTAGAATCCAAATGCATTGTGGGAGTAAAAGTAATAACAAGATTTTTCACCAAATTACCTAACCATAGGGCCTCCTTATAGGCCTCAATGTGGTTGCAACATGTTCTATCTGAGTAGTAGATAAGGCCATGGATTTCTACACCTTGGATATCCAAGAAACAACACCTCCAACAAAAGTGAACGCATACCCAGAGGTGGACTTTCTACTATCTATATGTCTTGCATAGTCGTCAAAGTCAGTGAAGGCACACCCAGAGGTGAAATTTCTACTATCTACATGTCTTGCATAGTTGTCAGAGTCAGTGTAACCCATGACTATAGTATCCTAATTACCATAGCTCTTGCTTTTCTCTTACTTCCACTTGTGTGCTTTCACTCAAGCTCTACCTTTCAATTGATGGCTATCATGGCATACATCAAATTGTCCATTGCATATGCATAAGGGAACTTGGTCATCTTTGCCTTCTTGTCATTTGACTAGGGATAATTTACTTAGTTGACCTTCATCTCAAAGCTCTTTTTGAGCTTAGTTTTCAAAGAATCCAACTCACCATGAGCTCTTCTAGCAATCAATATATTGTGCACATGCACTACAAAGATAATAAGACTACAATCATAATCACAAGCCTTCTTTGTATAGAGACATGGATCCATGTCACTGTAGGAGTAAGGCTACAATAGCATAGATGCATCAGACTTATGATACCATTCCCTAGACTACTTCTTATGACCATAAAGGCTCTTTCTCAACTTGCACACTAGATGTTTTCTACCCTTTTCTTGAAAGTCCTTAGGCTAATATATATAAATCTCATTATACAAGTCTCCATGTAAGAAAGTTGTCTTAATATCCATCTGATAGAGATCCATATCTAATTGAGCAACCAAGGCCAATACTAAACATATGACAAGCATCTTAACTATAAGAGAAAGACCTCATCAAAGTCAACACCATGCTCCTACTTAAAACCCTTAGTAACCAATTTGGTCTTATATGCTAGCTTGGGGCATCCATGGGTACTCTTCAACTTGTACACCCACTTGTATGGAAATGCATATTTTCCATTGGGCAAATGGACCAAATCCATGTATAGTTTTTTTTGCAGTGAATCAAATTCAAACTACATGGTCCTCTCCCAAGAGTGACTATCACCTCTATGCATAGCCTCCTCATAAGTAAGAGGCTCACAAGAATCTTCCACTATAATATAATCCATGGAGGACACAAACCGATCTGACTAATGTCCTATCTCTAGTAGACCGTCTTAGAATATTCTATGGGACATGTACATCCTATCCAACATCATGATCTTGGGCCATTGGAACATCGCTTGTAGGCATCATGATCATGGGCCATTAGAACAGCACTTGCATAAGCTACTTATCCATCTTCTTGTCAAGATTGTGGGAGAGAAGGAAGGAGTCTCACTTGTAGCTTTCTTGCTTGCACAATGGGGGAATACACACAAAGGTGGAGGCTGAAAATAGTTTTCCTCTTCTTAGTATGTGTAAGCAAAAAAGAACTCTAGTACAAACAAATAGAAGAACCCTATATATGGGTCTCAAACCAAACTCAACTAACTAAGGTGGCATACTAACTGAGCCACGAACTAGAGTAGATAAGGATAGCTGTCATCTAGCTATTATTCATGGGCGGTGTACCAACCGCATCTGCAGCTAACAAGTCGGTGACATAAATGCACAACGGTCACCCTGGCATATCACGAGTGGAGCTCGATATCTCAACACTCCCCCTCGAGCTCAATCCCAATTCCTGTACAGCAAGTAGGTCTCTGAACTTGCGCAGCTTCTCTGTGCCCAATGCCTTCGTAAATATGTCAGCTACCTGATCCTTTGTGCTAACATAAACTATATCAATAAGACCTAGTAAAACCCTCTCCCGCACATAGTGATAATGCACCTTAATGTGCTTTGTTCTAGCATGATAGACTGGGTTATTTGCCAAGTGTATACTACTCATGTTGTCACAATAAATGACAACTAGCCCATCTGTAGGCTGATGCATATCATAAAGTAGCTTATGCAACCAAGCTACCTCACATGCAACCATTGCTGCGCCCTTGTACTTAGCCTCTGTGCTCGACAAGGCAACTGTAGGTTGTTTCTTGCTGCTCCAAGTGACTGCAGCACTCCCAAAAGAGAACACATATCCACTAGTAGATCATCTATCAGAAATACTACCAGCTCAATCAGGATCAGTGTATCCATGCAACTGTATCTGAACCTTAGTCTCATAAAATAGTCCATATTGCAATATGGACTTCACATACCTGAGTATGTGTCTAGCCGCATCCAAATGCAATTTCCTTGGAGCCTGCATAAACTGACTTATCGATCCAACAACATAGCTCAAATATGGCCTGGTAATAGTCATATAAATCAAACTTCCTACTATGCATTTGTACATAGTAGGGTCTTTCAGAAGCTCACTTGCATCTGCGCTCAACTTCACATTCTGCTCCAAAGGAATTGAAATAGGCTTACAGCCTGTCATCCCATATTTGGACAGCATGTCCAATCCATACTGCCTTTGCAAGAGCTGTATCCCACTTGGTGATCTAATCACCTCAATGCCCAAGAAATAACGCAGCTCTCCCAAATCCTTCATCTCAAACTTCTGCTTTAATAGCATTTTCACATGAAGGATATCTTCATCATTGCCACCTGTCATAATCAAATCATCAACATAAATAACAAGTAGCATAATACCTTTCTCTGTTTTTCTCACATAAAGTGAAAAATCTGCCTTGGAAATCTGAAAGCCAATAGTGACAAGATACTGTCCTATCTTGTCAGACCATGCTCTAGGTGCTTGCTTCAAGCCATACAAGGCTTTCTTCAACCTGCAAACAAACTCAGGATGAACAACATGCACATAACCTGGTGGCTGCTCCATATAGACCTCTTCTTACAAATCACCATGCAAGAAGGCATTCTTTACATCAATCTAATGTAAAGACCATCCCTTTGATGCAGCCATAGCAATGACTACTCTTACGGTTGCCATCCTTGCAATCGAACTGAATGTTTCTTCATAATCAATGCCATATGTTTGTGCATACCCCTTGACTACTAATCTTGCCTTGTATCTATTCACAGAACTATCTGCATTGTGTTTCACCTTATAAACCCACTTACAACCAATTTCATTCTTATCTTTAGGCAAAGGTACCAATTCCCATGTAGCATTTGCTTCCAAGGCATCCATTTCTTCATCCATGGCTTTCTCCCATTTTTCTTTTCCCATGGCTTGCTCAAAAGAAGTGGGTTCTGGCTCATGTATCACTTTGACCATATATGCATAGTGAATGGCTATAAATACATTATATTTCAGCCTATCCACAAGATACCTAGCTCTGGTAGATCTGCGCAAAGTAGGTTCACTCCCAGGTGCTCTCAAAACATCCCTGGTCTTCCTTACTCCATGTGTAATAATAGAAGGAATACCCAACTCATCATCAATGCTCTGTTCTGAGCCACTGGATTCACCATCCACATAAGAGTGACCTGCATTCACATCAAACATGGGCTGATCTACCTTCTCTTTTCCTTTTCGTGATACCTGCATACCACTATCTGCATTGCTTTGAGAAGATTCTCCTGATCTCAATCTGCTTGTCCATGGTGAAGAATGTGAACCACTGCTAGAGGATGCTCCAGGTCCACTAATATCTTGTGACTGCTGCTGTGAATTCTATGCAGCATTACCATTTTGTGCATCTACATTATCAATCATATTTACTGGTTTATACCAACTACTCATCTCATAAAAAACAAAATCTCTGCTCACTGTAAACTTACGAGTAGAAGGGTTATAGCATCTATACCCTTTTTGCTGCAGAGAATAACCAATAAAGATGCACTTCTCAGATTTTGGATTCAACTTGGATCTCAATTCATCTGGCATATGAACATAGGCAATGCAACAAAAAATTTTCAAATGAGAAATATCTGATTTCCTACCAGTATACCTCTCCTCTAGAGTCATGCTATGTATTGCTGTAGTGGCAGTCCTATTCATTATGTAGACTGTTGTAGCAACTACCTCAGCCCAGTAAAAATCTGGCAGGTCTTTTTCATTGAGCATGGCACGAGATACCTCTCCAATATGCCTGTTTTTTCTTTCTGCAATTCCATTTTTCTATGGGCTGTGACTACATGAATAATGCTGCTTTATGCCATGCTCCTGCAAGAACCTTGCAAACTCATTTGAGAGGTACTCTCCCCCTCCACCTGACCTTAGGCATTTTATTTGCAGGTCTGTTTCTTTTTCAACCATAGCTTTAAGAGTTTTGAAATGCCCAAAAACTTCACTTTTCTTTTTCATAAAATACACCCAAATTTTTCTGCTATAGTCATCAATAAAAGTGACAAAATAATGATAGCCTCCAAGAGATGCAGCTTTAGTAGTCCACACATCAGAGTGGATTAATTCCAATGGCTTCTTACTCTCTTGAACATGTCTAGGAAATGGTTTCCTTGCCTATTTTCCAAACTGACAGGCTTCACATACCTTATGCATTTCTACAACCTTGAATTTTGGCAATCCAGCAACAATATTTTGGGCCTGCATTGATTTAAGTCGCTGTACATTAACATGACCAATGCGTTTATGCCAGATATCAATATCTGCAACTACACCGGTCCCATGTGCAAACATTACTGCACTCAATTCAGGCATGTCTGCATCCAATGTAAACATTCTGCCCTTCTTATTTCCTTTTGCTATCAAGCGACCTTTATTTTTCATATCCTCAACAAAGTTTCCATGGGAATTAAATCTGACCTGCAAGCCCTGCTCAACCATTTGACCAACAGAAACCACGTTCTTGGTGATATTCGGGACATGAAATACATCAGACAGGTATTTCTTTTTTGCATCCTGCATAGACAAAGGAATATTTTCAATCTGCACAATAGGATATGCAGTATCATCACCAGTCTCCACAAATCCTGCTTTTTCTATTTTTCTTGCATCCTGCATCCATTCTGCATGACCTGTCATGTGGTTTGATGCACCTGAGTCAACATACCACACATCGTTACTTTCTTCTGCACTTATCACAGAATTGGTCATGTGCTACACCATAAACAAATGCTCATTTCTATCATCACCCTATCTACTAGAAGATGCATAATTCCCTTGTTGCAGTTTTTCATTCATGATGTCATTCTGCTTTTTGTAGCAGTCTTTAGCCATATGACCCATTTTACCATAGTAGTAGCATTCAACATTGCTGTTTGCATTTTGCCCTCTTTGCCATCCACCACGACCTCTTTGGCTCCCCCTGCCTCTAGAGTTACCACGTCCTCCTCCATAGGACCTGTTTTCTTGAGTTTGCTGCATATTCTAATTTCTACCACAGCCTCCAGATCGGCCTCCTCTACCTCTGCCTCTACCTCTTCCAGCATTTGAGTAGAAGACAGCTTCTTTTGAAGTTCCTCCTGAAGAAGATGCACCACCATTTCTCTGCTCCTCAGAAATTGGAAGAGCAATCAACTCCTCAAAATCAAGAAATCTTTCACTGACGGAAATGGATGTTCGAAACTATGCATAATCCTTTACTAGACCATTCAAGGTCACATAAACTAAATCATCATCTTCCATTGGTGACCCAATGGAAGCAAGTGCATCTGCAATCTTCTTCACCTTCATGTGGTAGTCATTGATACTCATACTTTCTCTTTGCACATTGTGCGACTCTTGCTTGAGCTGCATTTTCTTGGCTTGCGTATTTGTGCTATACATTTTTGACAAAGTATCCCATGCCTCCTTTGGCGTACTTGCATCCTGAATATGCACAATCATAGAGTCTAAAATACTGACAGACAGCCAGTACATAACTTTTCTAGCTCTCTCATGCCATGCTTTAAATGCCTGCATTTGTTGTTGATTGGGAACATCAGGAAGAGCTGGTTCTTCTTTGTTTCCTGCAACGAATTCCCAATATCCTTTTCCCATAAGGAAATTCGTCATTCTAAACTTCCATGCTTGGAAGTTGTTCTTGTTAAGCTTTTCAGTGACAATCTGTGAAAGAGAATCCGACGCCATTACAGAACACTGCAAAAAATTCTGTCACTGCAAAAAACACAGCTTCAGCCTCACAAGGGCAAATATGTAAAGCTGACGAAAGTGGTATTTGACCACACAGTCACTTCCTAGTGACGATTTTGCATCAACAGGCAACAAGGATGATTCTGTAACTTCCAATGTCTTTGCGCACAGGCATACGATGCAATTTCTATGGTAACTTTTCACCGACCTGTAGAACAATGATCGCACAGCAAAAAATTGGGCCTTTTTCTGAGTGCGTGCGGAAAACTTCCGTCTCCAAAATAGGCCCTGAAATGGCCTCGAATAAAAAAAATAGGGCAACCAAGGGCTACACCGCGAAGGACGTCTCAATCTGAGACAATGCACTCGCACTTTCGAGCTGTGCTACCTGCAGAGACTTGCTCCCAAACCAGAAAAATGAAAGCAACACTGGTCCTCTTACCAGAACACCGCGAACTTGGTTTGCTTTCTAGAGCTCCTTACCACGAACAAGGCTCTGATACCATGTCAAGATTGTGGGAGAGATGGAAGGAGTCTCACTTGTATCTTTCTTGCTTGCACAATGGGGGAATACACACAAAGGTGGAGGCTGAAAACAGTTTTCCTCTTCTTAGTTTGTGTAAGCCAAAAAGAACTCTAGTACAAACAAATAGAAGAGCCCTATATATGGGTCTCAAACCAAACTCAACTAACTAAGGTGGCATACTAACTGAGCCACGAACTAGAGTAGATAAGGATAGCTGTCATCTAGCTATTATTCATGGGCGGTGTACCAACCGCATCTGCAACTAACAAGTCGGTGACATAAATGCACAATAGTCATCCTGGCATATCATGAGTGGAGCTCGATATCTCAACACTTCTCCTCAAGGAAAACAACATCAAGGTTGGGGATAACCTTCCAAGCCTACAGATCCTATAAGTGATAGCCCATCTCACCTATATCCCCATAACCAATAAATATGCATTTTATTGATTTAGGAACCAATTTATTATATTTGTTCTTAGTAACTAGACAACCAATAGTAGTGCATGGAGATCTTTTTATTAAGTGTATGGCAATAGTAAGTGCCACAGTATAAAGGATCCAATTTATTGTATTTTTTCTTAGTAACCTAACAACCAATAGTAGTGCATGGAGATCTTTTTATTTAGTCTATGGCAACAATAACTACCTCAATCCAAAAATTCTATGATAAGCCTATCTGGCTAAGCATCGTATGAACTTTCGCTTGAATCATCCTATTCATGTACTCTACAACACCATTCTAGGGTGGGTTATAATTAAGGGGCGGTCAACTAACGTTTAATACCCCACTCATCGTAAAACTACTCAAATGCTTTAGAGACATATTCATCTCCATTATGTGACCTTAGGCATCTCAGCCTGTATGAAAACTCGTTCTCAGCAAGAGTAAGACAACATTAAAAGATAGCCAATACATTCGATTTCTGCTTGATGGCATGTGCCCAAACCTTATGAAAATAATCATCAATGAAAGTCACAAAATACTTCATGCCACCTAGTGACTAACAAGTCATGGAACCACATACATTCGCATAAACAAGAGCTAGAGGCTCATGCATGCGCGTAATGCTAGACTTCTTATGATAACTATATGTCCACTTGTCAAAAAGACAATGATTACATGAATCAAAATATTTATAGTCAAGGGGTAGAATATAATGCAAGAAAGAAAGAATTTTCATTCTTTTTTAAGGATGTGTCCAAGGTGACAATATCATAAAGATACATTGATATTCAGCCATAGCCAAAACGTGGTCAATAGTCCCAAATACAAGCAAGGGATAAAGGCTACCAGCCTTGGCACCTCGAGGAAAGACAAGATTCCCACAGTAAGTTTCCACTCGGAATCACCAAAAGATACTTGATACCCTGCATCATTTAACTATCTAGTCGAGAGTAGGCTTTATATCAAAGCCAGAGAATGCCATACATCATCCAAAAAAAAGTGATGCCTGAAGTAAACTATAGTCTAACATCACCAATGTCAATAATATCCAATACCAAGTCATTTCCTAGTTTCACAGAACCTATCATGCTACGATAAGAATGAAAAAAAAACCCTATGTTGGGTAACATGGAAAGAAGTCCCCCAAATCAAGTAGCCAACATTGAGAAAAAAGTGGACAAGGCACAACCAACTGACTAGCATCAAGAGAAGAAGCTACTAAGATGTAATCATCATCGAAATCAAGCTCCAAGGCATTTATCTCCTCAATTTTTGCATTGGACTTAATTAGGAACAATGTTGTGATCATCACTTATTTTGCACTTTTCCCTTGCCTTTTTCTTATGTTTATCATCATGTATCTTACGGCACTATGGCCTATTATGACCCTACTTCCCACATAGTACTGATATGTAAGAGAGGCCTTACGACCACAAGACTTACTACAAGATTGCCCACAAGACTAAGACCTTTGTGAGTCTCTACCATGGTGGTCATTATTACTCTTACCATCATGTTTTCCCCTAACAATCAATGCATGAGAAGTACATGTTGCATCCACATTCTTTGTGTTTATCTCCTCTATGAGTAAGGCAGCCTCAACATCTTGGAGTTTTAAACTATCCTTAGGCATATTAGCACACATGGAAATACAAAAAGTGCCCTGTGACTCGGGAATTGTCATAAGAAGCAAGAACAAGGGAGGGAGACTATCCTTGAACTAAATGATCGACAAAGTCAACTAGCTGAAAATAGGATGAAATTCTTTCAAGTGCATGAAACACTAGTCCCTTCCTACACATGCAAATGTCCATGATCTATTTCAGCCAATACATTTGTGAAGTAGGACTTTGCTTGTCATAAAGATTGCATATTTTTTCCCATAACTATCAAGCACTATCCTTAAGGGCCATAGCATTGAGATAAACCTATTTTGACAATAACAGTATAAGAGTGCATTCACATAGCTCATCCAACTCATCCTAAATATAATGATTAGTACCTTTGGGCTTTACACTCTTGGTTTTCAAAGGCCTAACTTGCTTCTTTTGAACTAGTACCTGCTATATCTGCATATTCCAATGAGTGAAATTTGTGCCATCAAGATTTTCAATATTAAAAATAACACTATCATTCAAAAAATACAACTAGTAGCAGTGACTAAGTATAGATCACCAGTACCAAAGACTATCACAAACTCAAATTGTTAGCAAGCCATACATCCCATAAACATATACATCATTGGCAGACTATTGATAGAGGTAAGTACTATTGTCCAAAGCTTACGGAATCAAATCAGCCCACAAGTAGAGATAATTGTGTTTCAATAACATACAAGAGAGCATTTACATGAACCAAGAGCCCCATTGTCTCAAAGAATCAAGCTCTGCCAAGTAAGTACAAGGATCTCCCATTGGAAGAAAATCAAGAATGTAAAGTGAGCAAAAAAAGCTCAAGACATATACATCAAAGCATTTGAGAAGCCCAAGCACATGACAAGTACATCCGTGAGCACAAGTGTCTAACAAAGCTTCGACAAAGCATGTCATAATCATATCTACACTCATATATCAATGCTAGACATCACCTTAGACAGGTGGCATACCCAAAATACCATGTAGGCATAATAGGCATTCAAAGCATGAAGTTCACTATTGTATGCTTGATGACCAAACTATTATGATAGTAATAAACCTCTACAAAACTAAGCTAATCAAGCTCCAAACAATCCACGTAGCATCCTAAATCATAACCATGTCATACGGGCACCAAAAAAGCATCCCCAAAGCATCAAACATGCATTATGGAATTTACAATTTGCCATTCAAACCAGAACTATTATGTTCTATGTGAAACAAAGAACTAAAAATTGCACAAAATTGACTTTATGAGTACTTAAATCTGTAGTTCTTGTTACACTCTGTTTCTAGCTATAGAATACCTGAATATGATATTGTATGCAAAAGTTATTATAAAAATATGAAAGTATTGTCAAGCTGTTATATTTGTTCATGACTTCTATATCATGCTTTGTATCCACTCAAAATGGATAGGATGGCATTGTACACAAATTCCATGATAGGTAGGTGCTCAATCCAACTTTCTAGTTCTTTCCTAGAATAGGCTCTCCCATGACACAAACATAGTTGAGTCATCCTGACGATGACTTGGAACAAGTAGGTACTAAATTTGAAGGGGAGTTTGGAGTCTCGATCACTTAGTCTAGAGTAATCTAAGCCAACATTCTCAATTATAGTTGTGAAAGCTACTTTGTACTCAACTTCACAATTAAGTGGCCACAACAACTTCTTGCTCAACCATGATATACATGACTTCCCAAGCATGAAGGCCAAACCACTTATATGGATAGATGAGTGCTATAATAACCAACCTTGTCAAAATGATAATGCGTCATATAAATTAAGTGAAAATGATCCCCCTTGAGATAAATAGCCCAAGATATTGAAGTATTACTCAAATAGGAAAATGTATACTTCAATGCCTACCATTGCTTGGTGTTGAAGCATACTCAATCTCACATGTTGCCAAAAGGGGTAACGTTGGTAGTCACTCAAGGTCCTATCCCAACCAACATTATCAAGATGGAAAGATGAATGCTAAAGTTGTATCAATTCATTTCATAGTTGGTTTCCATCTTCTTGATCCCATTCAGGGCAATTTTCTTGGATAGGCTCTAGCTTGTTGTAATGGAAGAGTTGATGATTTGGGCATCTCCTTCAGATGTGCCCTACCTAACCACACTTTTGACATTTTTTCCTTGGTTCTTTGAGTCATCATACTCTCCACTAGCCTCTCTAAAAGGTAGCTATCTTCCAGAAGTTAGTCTTCATTTGACCCAATCAAAGCCTTGGCTTGTATAAGAGTATTTGGCAAGTCAGCTAGTCTTAGAGACTCTAAACAAGCATCCAAGGGTTGATTCCATGGTAGAATTTTGTTACCTATTGGCTAGTATCCATAGATGGGGCATATTTTTGAAGTGTCACGAACCAAGAATAATAGTCCTCCAAACTTAGTTCTAGCTAGTATAAAAAAAAACATGTTCATCTCAATGAAACAATATGAAGGTGGCACGTATTTCTATCTTACGACCTTCTTAATATCTTCCCATCTTACAAGGGATTTGGTGGTAGTGTTGTCTCAACACCATTATTTCCACCACAAGCATGCATCACCTTCCCGCTATAGTTTTTGCAATCATAGCCTTTTTAGATGCAATAATTCCTAAAATAATATTCAAGCATTTCAATCTAGACTTCAAAATGAGTCTCAACAATGGATCCCTTAGCCTTCAAACAGCTTGATTTGTGAAATTTCTTTTCTCGAAGCTCAATATTCATGGTTGCAAAAGATGCATGGCATTCCAAGAGCATATCATTATGCTAATTCCATAAGGATATTTCAACTCTTTTGCTCTTGAGTCTTTAAGTCAAAATGTTAAGTAAACACATATATAAAGTATTGCTAACTTATTCATATTGCTTCACTCTAAAACCATATGTAACTTGCCTATCAAAAGCTCCCTTGATGGTATGATTTGAGTAGCCCATCAAGAGATAGTCCTAAGTGATGCCATAAGAAAATCCATTAGATTATCACATACATTGCTGCCTAGGCTCGCTTGTGTCGACCTTGTAGGGAAAGATCATGGTGTGCAAATCGGATGTTGGATGCATACGTAGCGAGCACCGAAAGGTCCCCAAGAACAAAGAACTCTACTAAAACTCATAAAAAGCAAGAAGAGAGTTTGCATGACATGAGGCAAAAAGACAAATTGGGTACAATCTTCCCCCATGCCTTGTGTGAGCACTCCACAAGATATGTATTTATAAATTAATTAATCTCAAAGCTAAAAAATAGCCCAATTTTAAAATTAGCATACTTTGGCTTTTGTGTTTGCTTTTGTCCCAATAAAGAATAAAGTGGTCGGGCGGCCCAAAAGTAGGGTTGTGTCCAAATACAATGTCCAATAATGAAATATTTAAACCGAACGCCCATGTGCATACAAAATAATAAATGTTTGTCAAGTGCTTCAATAAATAAGAGTGCCTAAATAAATATTAACGCCATACCTTTAATGATAAGATGTGCGTCCACATAAAAAATGATAATTTCTTCTCAGTAATTTGAATACACACTATCACCCAGTGCTTCCCAACGCCACTGATGCCTGCTCTACACATCAATTGAAACATTCACAATTGTTAGAAAATAATAAAAGTAAACCGATAAAAGTGAATACCTAGCAGTCTTTAGTTACAAAATAAATAAATAGGTTGGAACTCTGTGTCCTAACCTTAATTTAATATGAGTGCACTCTAAACTCATAAACATCCATTAATTTAAATATGTACTTTGTGGAATCACCCACGTGCACATTAAATTAATATGATGCCTGAAAAGGACAATCATCCCCGTCAATTTATTACACAAGGAATCCACCTTGTGTAAGAGCCCTGGCAAATAAATATAGTTTTATGGAATCCACCGCAAAACCTCACAGAATCCACTGTGAAACAAACAAACTCACGGAATCCACCATGGAATATGCCTCTTGGCATCATACCCCCGGGGTGGGATAGCAATTGTCCTCAATTGCTATTAGCTCAATGTGGAGCGAGCAGTGAGGGGTAAGCGCTTAGGTCGCGGGAGTGCATACATTGGGCCTCTTCAACAGGATGATTTTTAAACTTAGCCAAATATCTAGAGTATCTACAGCCAGTTCTAGTGGTCATAAAGTTAGTGTTTAGAATAGTTTCAGGTTCAAGGATTTTAGTTTCTTCTTCTTCTAACAAAGGAGGGTTTTCATAGACAGGGTGAATAGGTAATTAGCCTCTAAAAGGTCATAACAAACTAATATGAAAAGTATTGTGGATTTAGCAGTGATGGAAAAGTTCTAATTTAAATGCATTGTCACCGATTTTGTGAATGATCTTAAAAGGTCCATAAAATCTAGGTGCTAGTTTAACAACATGGTGTCTCTCAACACTTTGCAATAATCTCTTTTCAATGCGTAACCAAACATAATCATCAACTTTGAAACTCATAGCTTTTCTTTTCTTATTAGCTTGTTTTGTGTATGATTGTTGGGCTTTTGCAATCATGTCTTTAACTTCAGCAAAAATAGTAGCATGCATATTGGCAATATCATCAGCAACTTTAACTTTGTTTGACAATGATGTAACAAGTGTAGACAATCTATGTCCATAAATGATTTTAAAATGTGCTTTTTGTGTAGCTGTATGTGGTGTATTATTGTATGCAAATTGAAGTAAATGCAAGTGTGTATCCTATGTTTGTGGTTTTAAAATTGTATATGCATGTAAACGATCTAGTATTGTACTGTTAATAGCTTGTGTTTGCCCATTTGTTTCAGGATGAAATACAGATAAGAAATCAATATTTGTACTTAAATTAGCAAACAAAGTAGTCCAAAAATTATTGAAAAATCTAGAATCACAATCTGAAATAATAAATTTTGGTAAACCATGGTTAGTGAAAATAGTTCTAAAAAATAATTGTGCAACTTGAGATGTAGTTAATGTTTTCTTGCATGAAAGGAAATATACTTGTTTGCTAAATCGATCTACAATAGTCCAAATCATATTATGATTTGCTTGGGTGTTAGGCAAACCAGTTATAAAATCCATTGAAATATGTTCCCATGGTCGTTCAGGAATTGCTGAAGGCATTAATAAACCATATTGCTTACCATGGTGTCGCTTAACTCTTTGACAAATTAAACACTCAAATACAAAGTTAGAAACATCAGATACCATCTGTGGCCAGTAAAAATCTTCAACCAATGTACGTAAAGTAGAAATAATACCTCTATGGCCTTGATATGGGGGACAATGAATTTCGTGCAACACAAATGATCTAAATGGAACAATTACACACAACCTTTTCACATAAAACATAAATCCATCAGAATAAGACAATGAATCTATTGGAATCCAGTTATTAGCAACTAATTTATTCCAATCAGCTTGAAAAATGGGGTCTTGATCATAGGTATCTTTCATAGGGATAAGAGAATCAAAAGATAGAACAGAGATATTATGAATACTTGGTATTCTACTTAAGGCATTGGCAAAACATCTCTTTTCTAGGTTGATATTGGATAAATGGATCAAAACTTTGAATAAAAGCAGCCCATTTGATATGACGGTTAGAGATTTGTGACTAACTAAGGAGATGTTTGATACTTTGTTGGGGTCAGTTTTGATCATGAATTCAGATCCCATTAAATAGTGTTTCCATTGACGTAAGGCTTGTACTACAACTAGCAATTCCTTATCATAGGTAGAATACTTGAGTTTAGAGGGTTTAAGTTTGCAACTAGAATAGGCTATGGGATGTGAATCTTGCATAAGGACAGCTCCTATTCCTAATCCACTAGCATCAATAACTACTAGGAAGAATGGTCGATTAAAGTTAGGTAGTTGCAAAACATGTGCATGTGTTAAATCATGTTTCAGTAAACCAAAAGACTTTTGTTGATTATCAGACCAGTGATACATAATACCTTTCTTTAATAATTTTATTAAAGGTAGTGCAAACAATGAAAAATTTCTCACAAGTTTTCTGTAAAAGCTAGCAAGACCTAAGAAAGAACATGATTCATGCACATTTTTAGAGACTAGCCAATTCAAAATTGCTTCTATCGTTTTAGGATCAACTTTAATACCATAAGATGAAACAATATGTCCTAAGTATTCAATGTGAGTTTGAAAAAAATCACTCTTTTCAAGGTTAGCATATAATTGATTCACTTTCAATAATTTGAAAACCAAAGATAAATTTTCATAATGGTCGTTCTCATTCTTACTGAAAACCAATATGTCATCAAAGAAAACAATTACACAATGCTGATGCTTCAAAAATATGCAATTCATCATATGACTCAATGTGGCTGGTACATTAGTCAAACCAAAAGGCATAACAAATAATTCATAATGACCAAATTGAGTTCTAAATGTAGTTTTGAAAATATCAGGTGTATCCAATCATACTTGATGATATCTAGATTTGAGATCTATCTTGCTAAATATTGTGGCCCCTTGTAGTTTATCCATGAGGTCGTCTACCTTAGGGATCGAATATCTATTCTTGTTAGTGATCTTGTTTAGGGCACGATAGTCAATGCACATCCTATAGGTATTATTTTTCTTCTTAACTAATAGGATAGGTGCACCAAAATGAGAACTACTGGGCCTAATGAGTCATCGGGTTAACAATTCTTCAACTTGGGCTTGAACAAAAAGTTCTTCAACTTGGGCTTGGATTTCTTTTTGTTCAATTTGATCGTGTCTATAAGGTGCTTTACATGGTGGTTGAGAACCTGGGATTAAGTCTATTTTATGATCTTCAGGACATGTGGGTGGTAAACCAGGTGGTAAGTCAACAGCAAAACAATCTTTAAATTGTGAAAGAAATTGTGCGTGCCTAGGATGCATTTGATTTTCCTTAGCTTCAATTTCATTCACCCATACTAAGTATGATTTGCTAACTTTTCTTAATGCACGTTTAGCCTGTGTGTGACTAAGCAATGAAAAATTATCAAAGGTGTGCATACCATGTAATGTGATTTATTTTTCATTAGAATGAATCTTCATTGAATGTGTGGAATAATCTATATCAGGATTATATTTATGACGCCCAAGCATCCCTAAAATGATGTCACTAGATTGCAAAGGCACAACCAAGAAATTTCAACGCTCAAAATAATCGCCAATTTTAATTTCTAAATCATGAACTTCTTGTGTACCATTGTATCTAGTGCCTAAGAATGCAATTTTTATGTAATAATGAGTTGGAACAGTACGTAAATTCAATTCTTTGACCAATTTTGCAGAAATAAAATCATGTGTGTTCCCATCATCATGCAAAACAATATTTTCTTTACCATCCACAATACATTTCATCGTTAATAATGAATGAGGATTTGGCATACCTGGTAAAGTATCTAAAGTAGTACCAATATCGTCATCATCTTCCATGAAATCTGGCATTTCTTCATGGTCTTCATCTTTAGTCAATCCCAAGTAGTTGATGTGAACAATTGACTTTTTGGAATGACAATTCACCGCTAGATGTCTAGGTTGGTGGCATTTGTAGCAAACTATAGGCTTGGCTTTGGAAACATTATTGGTAATGATTGGGAGTTTAGGTATGTTGGGATTTGGTTGAAAAAATGGCTTAGGATTTGAATTTGTATTTGACGGTAAAGCAAGGGGTCGTGTCCAGGATTTACGGAAAGAAGAAGGAACAAAGCGATTTTGATTGAATCTTCAAAAGACAGAATTGAATTGCTTTATACTGAAGTATTGTTGGTTGAAAATTCACTTCTCTCGTCCTCAAATTTTGTCTTTAGCATCATGGGCCAAAGAGATCGCATCCTCAAGAGTCATTGGCTTGAACATGTTCACCTCCGCATAGAAGTGACCAAATAGACCGGACATAAACTTATGCTTGTGGATCGCCTCAGGTACGCCTTCAAGCATTCGAAGTTGCAATAAGGCGTTCTAGAAATGCTCAGTGTATTGCAAAATAGGCTCACAATCTCTTTGTTACAGAAGATCCCACTATTTGATTACTTTTTCATGGAATTGAGGTGGAAGAAAATTTTGCAAAAATTTCTTTTGAAAAGCCTCCAAGGTAGTAGGACAATCAATACTCTTGTGGAAAATAGTCCACCATAACGGCGCTCTGTCCACTAAATGGTTAGTGACACATTTGAGTTTGTCTTTTTCGACATACTATTCTTCACGGAAACCATCATCAAGCTGACTCATAAAAGCAAGAACAGTTTTTCCGTCACGTTACCCATTAAAAGTACAGAATTTGAAATTTCTTTTACTTATCTTAACTTCTTTCATGTTAGATTGTGCTTCGAGTGTTGCATTGATCATATGTCGTATAACATCTTCGGGTTGTGGTCCATCTTGATCGACAGTAGATCTTTGAAGAGTAGCCAGTTGAGCTTGCAAAGTTTGACTTGCTCTTTATTCCTCTTGAAGCTGCATCATAATTAGGTCCAATTTTTGCTCCACCGTTGATTCCAGTAAATCACATTCCGCCATAAAATCTTCCATATTTTTATCAGACATCCTATAAAATATCAAACAACCTCACACACTCGAAATCTTGTTAATGGGATGAGTGTAGCTCAAGTTTGGGTTTACAAGGCTTGCTTCTTTTTTTTAAAAATATGGCTCTTTGCTATCTTTCTTCTTTGCGGTTATGGTAATTAATGAAGGTCTTCTTTCAAGCGGGAAATAGACTATGCGTGTAAATTTGCTTTGCTGGAAACTATCTCTATTAGAGTGCAGGTACGAACAGGGGTTTGTTGGTGTTACAAAAGCCGGTTCGGAGTTAGCTTGTTGTGAATGCCCACTGAGGAGGAGATAAAGTTTTTTTTAAAAAAAGCCTTTGTAAAGCTTAAGCTTTAGATAAAAATCTTAAGACAATTCGTATTTGCTGGCGATAGGACAGCTACAGCTTTTCATTGACGTTGACCACAGTGAGTATATTCTTCTGCAGCGATTCGTCAAATTTAGAAGAGCTTAAGCTTTGTAAAGCTTAAAGCTAATCTTAATGAGGTTTTTACTCTTTGTTAACTCTGAAAAGAAAATGTCTTCCAAAGAAACTTCCCGGTTGGTCCTCTGTCGACAGAGAGTGATCCTTCGCGATCCAACATCATAGCAGGGGGTTCTTCATTGCTAGGAATATGCTGGTATTGACGGTTCCTGACTGTAGAGCCCATTCATTCTAGGAGCTTTGCCTTCACGCAAGATGGTAAGCGATTGGAAGCCCTTGATCTGAGCTTCGCTTTGATACCACTCATGCACAAATTGGATACTGGATGTGTACATAGTGAGTGTCAGAAGGTCCCCAAGAACAAAGAACTCTATTAAAACTCATAAAAAGCAAGAAGAGAGTTTACACGACATGAGGTGAAAAGGCAAATTGGGTACAATCTACCCCCATGCCTTGTGTGAGCACTTCACAAGGCATGTATTTATAAATTTATTCATCTCAAAGCTAAAAAATAGCCCAATTTTACAATTAGCATGCTTTGGCTTTTGTGTTTGCTTTTGTCCAAATAAAGAATAAAGCGGTTGGGCAGCCCAAAAGTTAGGCTGTGTCCAAGTACAATGTCCAATAATGAAATATTTAAATCGAGCGCCCACGTGCATACAAAATAATAAATGTTTGTCAATTGCTTCAATAAATAAGCGCACCTAAATAACACACACGTAATAACTGGTCACTTAGGATATGAGATATTACACCCTGTTCCCTTTAAGAAGATTCAAATTTTTTTATCTTGAATGAACTTAGGGGTTATTCTTCTCTAGGTTAATATAGAACTTGTGGGTTAGGACCCACCATGCTTCTATTTTGCTAGTCTAATTACACAAGAGTACTCAAACTACAAAGGGATACAATGATTTCAAATATAATCTTATTGTAATATTTTCTTGGTACAATTACCATGCAAGGTAATGCTTATTACAAGTATAAGGCCTATGACATCTTATGGAGATCTTCCTAAGATTTCTAATAATTTCCAAAGGTTACAATGGACTTTAGGCCTTTATCATTATTTGATTCTTAAGGAAGCCAAATGCTAAAGCTATACAACTTCGTTTCATTGTTGGTTCCTTGTATTGTTGGTCCAATTTCAAGGCTTGAATATGCCTTACTTGTTGCAATGGAAGCATATCGGTGACTTGGATATGCCCTATCTCATTGCAATGGAAGCTCATTACAATGGAAGCATAAATGATTTGGGCATCTCCTTTGGATGTACCCTATCTCACTACTCATGTTTGGCACTTTTTTTCTTGGTTATTTAAGTAATCATAATCTTCATAGGCACTCTTTAAGAGATAGCTATCTTCAAGAAGTTAGACTTCATTTGCCCTAATCAAAGCCTTGGTTTTTATGAGAGAATCTCGCAAGTCAACTGGTCTTGGGAACTCTAGATGAGCATCCAAGGGCTAATTTAGCCCATGGAAAAATTACTTGTTGGCTAGTATTAATACATGTGGCATATTTTTGAAGTGTCACAAATTGAGAATAATAGCCCTCCAAACTTAGTCCTAGCTGGCGTAAGGAAAAAACTCATTTACTTTGATGGAATGATAGGAAGGTGGCAAGTATCTTTGTCTTATAGCCTTCTTGAAATATTCCCCACTTATAAGCACTTTGGTGGTAGTGTTGTCTTAACACTACTATTTCTACCACAATCATGTCTCACCTACCAATCATAGCTTTATAATCATAGCCTTATTCATTGCACTTGTTCTTGCCACATCAGAATAATATTCAAGGGTTTGAATCCAAAGTTTTACATCAAGCTTGACATCGGGTCCCTAACTTGTGAATTTAGATAGCTTGATTTGGTTCAATAGAAATTTCTTTTCTTGGAGCTCAACATTCATGGTTGCAAAAGGTGCCTAGCAATCCAAGATCATATCATTAATTTATTTCTGTCAGGATATCTTCAACTCTTTTGCTCTTGAGTCTATAAGTCAAAACAAACACATATATAAAGAATTACTAATTTATTCATATTGTTTTACTCTGATATCACATTTAATGTTGTTGGAGTGGTTTTTGTCGAAAGGTCCACTAGGGATCAGAGATGGAAAGAACTATAGATAGGAGATGGAAGAGAAGAAAAAGAATAGACAAGAGGTAAACACGATAAAGACAAAGCACAATGAATTGAATCAATATGTATTGACAAAATCTGAAATCCTTTGTTTGGCACTACTTAGAAGCAATTTCCAGGCATTGAATCTCCTAGAGCTCCCTCATAGACCAAAAACGTGCATCAAAATAACAACTTCCTCTTTGCTACTCAGAACCCAAATCTAATGGCTCTGTTGGCTCCGAAAGGGGGGTAAAACTCCAAGACACCTAGTCAGGGATCTCCTAGATCACTTATTCTTCTAGTTCAAAGTGCTGTTGTCTAGCTATCAATTGTGATCAAGAAGTGCACGATTTCGCCCATCTGTCTTTTTTATGAAAAATCCAAAATTGACTGAAAAATCAGCTTGCTTTTTGCATGCCATCCTAATCTAGAAGTTTTCATAGCTTTTATGGATATTTGCAATAAATAATAGGCTAAAATTATCCAAAAATCTAATATTTTTGGACCATATGCCATAGACACTAACATAATGACTTAGATCACATCGACTTTCTACATCAAAAAGAAGTTGCATGATGATGTACTCCAGATTTTTTCACACTGTGCCCGCATAGTGGCACGACATCCACCCAATGTCGGAGGGGTTTTTGTCAAAAGGTCGTATCCATTGGGGATCAAAGATAGAAGGAAGTGTTAGATATGCTCAATGCCCCACCCTCATAAGGTGCCACCAATGATCCATGGTGCTCAAAGTTGTAAGGCCCCCATTATAAGGAGAAGCCAAATGTGAGCTCAGACATTGGTTGAGTCTCGACTTGTATATCAGATGAGGTCTATGTGATTGGATGGCAAAAAGGTGATCATTGTGGGTCTAATCTTTGGGTTAGACTGAATAGTTAAGTTGGTAGCAACTCGAGGCACATTGCATCGAGTTGCCGGGTAAGGGAGTTAAAAGGGGCCCCTATTTTGGGGTCTGGGGGCATGATGGTAAAGGGAATATTCCCTAGAATATTCCATGGCCGACTAGTGGAGGCTCATATGGTAGGTCGATCATGCCGACCTAACCGCCTTCATGGGCTATAAAAGCTAAAACCCTTCACAGTCATCGATTATCTATCTTTCACCCAGTTAGAGTTGTTCCAGCTAGCCTTAAGATCTTCACCTATCTTCTGTCTAGATCACCATCTAAGCTTCATTGTGGAAGTGTACGGGTGGACAAAGCCATCTCTGTATCAATTGTTTGGAGCGAAAGCAATTTTCTAATTCTCCTCTTATCTGTTGTGTACTCTCTATCTCTGTCTCTGTCTCAGATTTTTTTCATTGCGCCGTGTAATTTTTACATGGTATCAGAGCCCAGGGGGCTCCAAGGATCGAAGAGTGCGCAAGAGGCAAAGGCTTCAATAGTAAAGAGAAACAATGTCGTCTTCCGGAAGCAGTTTTGGCGCATCAGGATGCGGTGTAGGAGGTGGTGCTGATGTACCAACTATTCAAACACTGAGGATTCGTCCACCAACCTTTAGCAAAGGCAAGTTAGATGGTACAAACTATACCTTGTGGAAGTTCAAAATTACAACTATCCTTGATTCTTATGAACTTTTGGAGACTATACTGGGGATTGACGTAGAACCACAGCCTACCCCTGACCCATCAAATCCTAGTGTGATGATTCCTCCGAATGCAAATCTTCTATGAGCTTGGAAACAAAAGAATGCAAATGCATTGTGTGCCTTAGTTACAGCTATGATAGTGTTCTGAATTTGATTCAGCATACAACCAAAGCATCAGAGGCTTGGAATGTATTGAGGAGTTAGTATGAAACACGAAACCAAATAAGGATTCAAAACTTGGAGAATCAACTAGAAGCGGAGAAGTTTGCTAAAGGAGAGACAATTGAAGCATTCATCACTCGAATTAAGAATCTGCGCGACCAAATGGTTGGTGCTGGGATACAAAATACTAGCGAGGAGCTAGCTTGGAGGTGTCTTCGGATTTGTCCACAAAAGTTTGATGGACTAGTAATTGTCCTTAATACTCAGGTGAGACCTCAAGCTTTGAGTTTTGAGGAGTTTTGTGCATTATTTCTGGAGGAGGAGTTGAGGCTGAAAGCTCGAGAAGGAAGTAACAATGGAGATGCTGCATTCTCTGCCAATGCAAAAGGCAAAGGTGGTTCCTCCACCAAAAATGATGGTGACAAAAAGAAGAAGGGCAGTAAGAAGAAGTTTCAAGGAGAGTTCTTCTACTGCAAGAAGAAAGGACATGCAATCGCAGATTATCGTGTCATCAAGAAGGCAGATGAAAAGAATGGTACACTTAAAAGTAAAGGGAAAGAGACAGCCAATACGACTTAAGCAGAGTTGGAGTTATTCATGGCAACCATTGAGGAGGTGTGCTCCTCAACGCAAGAAGAATGTACCACTGACTCATGGGTGTTGGATAGTAGGGCCTCTCGTCACATGACCAACAAGAAAGGTTTGTACAGCTCTACGTAGCCTCTATAAGAATTCTTCACTGTGATAGTTGGAAATGATGCAAAATGCCCTACTGTGGGCACATGTACTATTTCATTTGTTGCTGCAAATGGTGATGTTAAAAAGCTTTCAAATGTGTTGTATGTTCTCGAAAATTAGGAGAAATCTGTTATCAATTGCTGCAATAATTGATCTTGGTCATGAAGTGAGGTTCAAGAAGACAAGTGCAAAAATTCTTGATAGTGATGGTAAAGTTGTTGGCAAAGGAGAAAGAAGGAACAACCTATATGAGCCAAGTGCTCTTATAGCCACCTTTGGAGTGGGCACAAGTAAGCTTTGGCATGAAAGGTTTGGACACCTTGAATTTGCAGTGTTGAAGGATATGCACAAGCAAGGTATGGTTGCTCACCTACCTGCAATGACTGAATTGAAGGAACCATGTGAAGCTTGTATGATGGGCAAGCAATAGAGAAAGGCATTTCCACAAGAAAGAAAGAATAGAGCACATGCTTCTCTAGAGTTGGTGCATGCTAACTTGTGCCGAAAGATGCCTACATAGGCATTGGGGGGATCTTCTTATTTTATTTTGATTGTCGAAGACTACAGTAGGAAGATGTGGGTGTACTTCCTTCGTGATAAGGCTCAAGCTTTTGGTAAGTTTAAAGAATGGCTAACACTTGTTGAGAATGAAACATGGAAAAGTGTGAAGAAATTTAGAACAGATGGTGATGGTGAGTTCAACTCAAAGGAGTTTGAAGACTTTTGCAAGAGCAAAGGGATCAAGCGTCAATTGACAACGCCTCACACATCTTACCAAAACAGTGTTGTGGAATGTAGGAATGGCACCATTGTGGAGATGGCAAGATGCATGCTAAAGGGCAAGGGATTACCTAACCATTTTTGGGTTGAAGCTGTTAATACTGCAGTCTACATTTTGAATCGGAGCTACACAAAGGCTCTTAAGGGAAAAACACCTCATGAGGCTTACATCGGTAAGAAACCATCTATCTCACACTTCAGAATTTTTGGATGTGAATGTTATGCACATATTCCAGATGAGAAGAGAAACAAGTTACAACCAAAAAGCAAAAAATGTATCTTCTTGGGTTATAGTGATGAGCAGAAGGCTTACAAATTCTATGACCAAGAGGCAAAGAAGATCATGGCAAGTCGTGATGTGGTGTTCAAGGAGCAGCTACATACAGTGGAGGAGGAGAAGGCAAGTTCTTCCACTTTATCATCAAGCGAAGAAGTAGTCCACTATGAATCTGTCCCGAGAGCTATCCCTATCCTTAAGGAGGAGGAAGCATAATCTTTAGATGATGAGAAAAAAGTTCACCAACCTGACATCACCCCACCGAAAAGCCATTGCCGCGTTGGGTGAAGCAGCTATATGACCACCATAATCCTATGCCCACATCTGTTGAGGAGAAGGTAGACGGACCAAGGAGGTCTCAGAGAATAGAGGGGCAAAGGAGGGCTTCTGCTCACATAGTCAATATGGCCTTGATGGCTGAGATTATGAGAGAAGTAAAGGAGCCAACTGACTTTGAAGAAGCACTTGCAAATCCAGCATGGAAGGCAACTATGCAAGTCGAGTATGACAACATAACTAAGAATGACACTTGGGAGCTAATGGATCGGCTAGCAAAGTGGAAGGTTATTGGCACCAAGTGGATCTGGAAGGTAAAGTACAAGGCTGGTGGTACTTTAGAAAAGTACAAAGCTAGACTTGTTGCACAGGGTTTTTCACAGGTTGAAGGGTTTGATTTTCAAGAGTCATTTGCCCCAACTACCAGAATGACCACTATTCGCACAGTACTTGTAGTGGCCAGTTTACCAAATGGATGTTAAGTTAGCGTTGACCTCAAGGAGGAGGTTTATGTGGCTCAGCCACGAGGGTTTGAGGCCCTCCATTCTGAGAACAAAGTGTGTAAGTTGAAGAAGGCATTGTATGGGCTGAAACAAGCCCCCATAGCATGGTACCAGCGGGGATAGATAAGTTCTTTTTAAGTTTCAACTTCAAAAGATGTGCCGCAGATGCTAACTTGTATGTTTACAAGGATGGTGAAAAGTCAGTAGTGATTGTCCTATATGTGGACGACCTTCTTATTACAGGTGACTATGAAGATATGATCAACCAAACTCGAAAGGCTTTAAGTTCTGTGTTTGAAATGATAGACTTGGGCTTGCTGCACTATTTTTTGGGAATTGAAGTCTGGCAAGAGCCAGGAAAGATCTTCATCTCTTAGAAGAAGTATGCATGGGAGATCTTGAAGGCATTTGGCATGACCAAGTGTAAGGAGATAGCTACACCTATGGAGGTGAATGCAAAGTTATCCATTGAGGATACATCATCACTGGTAGACATTGGGAGGTACAGGAGGATGGTCGGCAGTCTGATCTACTTGTGTAACACTAGACTAGATATCAGTTTTGTTGTTGGTGTTTTGAACAGGTTCTCAAACAAACATCATGAGAGTCATTGGAAGGCTGGGATGTGGGTGCTCAGATACTTGAATAAAATTCTTGACTTTTAGGTTCAGGAATTTTCTCTTGGATTAGTAAGAAGCAGCCAACAGTGGCATTGTCTTCTACCGAAGCAAAGTACAAGGCGGCTTGTTTTACTGCATGTGAAGCAGTATGGTTGAGAAGGATCATATGGCATATGGGAGTGCAGGATGAAGTACCAATTGTGCTGACATGTGACAATCAGAGTTGCATCGCCATTGCCAAAAATCCAGTGTTTCATGCACGCACCAAACATATAGAGATCTAGTATCACTATGTGCGTGATTTGATGGAAGATGGGATAGTGGAACTGGTCTACTATCCAATAGAGGAGAATGGAGCAGATATCTTCACCAAAGCACTTACGAAGGATCTGCTTCAAGTTCATCTTCAGAGACTCGGCATTGGGCCGAAGAGATAGTTCACCTATGGGTGGACATTGAGGGGGGGTGTTAGATATGCTCAATGCCCCACCCTCATAAGGTGCCACCAATGATCCATGGTGCTCAAAGTTGTAAGCCCCCCATTAAGAGGAGAAGCCAAATGTGAGCCCGGACATTGGTTGAGTCCTTACTTGCATATCAAATGAGGTCTATGTGACGGGATGGCAAAAAGGTGACCATTGTGGGTCTAATCTTTGGGTTGGACTGAGTAGTTAAGCTGGTAGCAACTCGAGGCACATTGCATCGAGTTGCAGGGTAAGGGAGTTAAAAGGGGCCTCTATTTTGGGGTCCAGGGGGCTGCAGAAGTGGCCCCTAGCTAGGGGACCAGCGGCTCCCCTAGTGGGGATCCGGGGGTAGCACCCCCAGCCCGACGGTAAAGGGAATATTCCCTAGAATATTCTCTGGCTGACTTCTAGTGGAGGCTCATATGGTAGGTCGGTCATGCCGACCTAACTGCCTTCACGGGCTATAAAAGCTGAAGCCCTTCACAGCCATCGATTATCTATCTTTCACCTAGTTAGAGTTGTTCCAGCTAGCCTTAAGCTCTTCACCTATCTTCTGTTTAGATCACCATCTAAGCTTCACTGTGGAAGTGCATGGGTGGATAGAGCCATCTCTGTATCAGTTATTTGGAGTGAAAGAAATTTTCTAATTCCCCTATTAACTATTGTGTACTCTCTATCTCTATCTCTTTCTCAGATTCTGTTCGCTGCGCCGTGTAATTTTTACAAGAAGTAGAGATAGGAGATGGAAGAGAAGAAAAAGAATAGACAAGAGGTAAACACGACAAAGACAAAGCACAATGAATCGAATCAATATGTATTGATAGAACCTGGAATCCTTTGTTTGGCACTACTCAGAAGCAATCTCAAGGCATTAGATCTCCTGGAGTTCCCTCATACACAAAAAACGTGGATCAAAATAACAGCCTCCTCTCCGCTACTTGGAACCCAAATCTGATGGCTCTGTTGGCTTCAAAAGGGGGGTAAAACTTCAAGACACTTGGTCAGGGATCTACTAGATTACTTCTTCTTCTTCTTCTTCTTCCAGTTCAAAGTGTTGATTTTTGGCTGTCAACTGTGATTGCGACGCACGATTTCACCCATCTTTCCTTTCATGAAAAATCCAAAAACTAGCTGAAAAAGAAACTTGATTTTTGCATGCCATCCTAATCTAGAAGTTTCTTAGCTTTTTAGGATATTTACAAGAAATAATATCCAAAATATAAAAAGTAGGCTAAAATTGTCAAAAACTCTAGTATTTTTGGACCATCTATGCCATAGACACTAGCACTAGTGACATAAATGACATTGACTCTCTAGATCAATAAGAAAGTCGAATGATGATGCACTCTAGAGTTTTTCTCACTATGCCCGCATAGTGGCACGACAACATGCCATGATTTGGTAGCCCATCAAGAGATAGTCCTATGTAATGCCATCTAGAAATCCCTTGGAATATAACAAACATTATTGTCTATGAGTCTACTTCACAAGGAAGCTCTGCTCCAATTAATAAGTAAAGATTAACTTGAATTTAAGGTTTCTAAATAGTACTACAATCACCTAATGATTTATCTAGCATCATCAATTGTTAAGAAAATGCTTGTGAAAATAAGCTCAAATGGAAGCAAACCCATATCACACTTGGTTCAAAGAGGGTGAGAAATGAGGGGAGCTAATGTGTCAAATGCTTTGTTTATGAGGCAAAGTCTCACCCTGATCCTGTAAAATGACATAAGGTTGGACTCTATAATATCTCTTAAGATAGTGATTGTCCATCTCTTCCCTAAAACTTCCTAAGTCTAACACTTTTTAAAGGAAACTTTCACCTAACCAACACCACCCAACCATTGGATGGACCATTGGGGAATCTGCCCTCCCACATTCTATTTAAGACATAGAATCTTAATTATATAATCTCCTAGCATGGTTAATGTAACATATAAAAACATCTTCTTTAATAAAACCCAATAGCATGAGATTTATTCACATAATTTATGCACAAATACAAAGACAAGATCAAACATTATTTAGAAAACAATGGTAATAATGTATTTATTGTACATTCTTCTCCAAGGTGTAATGCTAATCTAGCATTCCATCCCTTCCACCGATGCCCATATCCAAGGAACTGGATACCCATGTCCAAGTCCCATGGACAATCCATAATCCACCCTCTATCTAGAATAGGCTCACTCAATTTCTCTCTTTCCCTTTATCTCTCTCTCTACCTGTACTTATATCCTTATTCCTCTCTCTCTCTCTCTATATATATATATATATATATATATATATATATATACAATGTTTTACAAAAAGGAGTAAAGAAAAGAGACTATAACATTTTTAATAAGGCTATTATAGCCTTAGAGTCATCTTGTTTTGTTCATTGGGTTGGTTGTCCAACTATTGCTCCCCTAGTTTTTACTATCAAGCAAGTAGGATTTTTCATCAAAAATGACAATGCCTTGATAGAATCGATGTGATGATTATAAGCTCAATGTCTCTTTCTTAATTTAGTTCATGTTGACGATGGATTTTCAGCTTCTCTTCCCCATCACTTAACTCAACATATTCTAGTTAGCATGGCTACGCTTACGAAGATTGATGCTCACCATGTTGAGTTAGGGAATGATGGCAAGGAATTCCATGCTTAATTTCATGGGTGACAGTTATGGTGATCACATTATCTTAATGATGATGCGGGTGCAAACAATGAGACTAGTTAAAGAAAAGACATGGTAATCCTTCTATTATGGTTCTAAGTTTATAACCTTTGCCTGACAAGCTGAGACCATGTGTAAGGATTAATTTTGGATTGTACATGCATGCAATAACCCATCATTTAGAATACAAGAAATTACAACCCACTAGGTTCAAGCCATGGCCTCATTGTCATGCTATTCAATAGGACCAGGGGGACCGGGATAAAAAGGTAAAGAGTTAAATGATGTTGAGCTAGTCAACCCAACAAGTTCTACATAGCTAATACTTTGTGTTGTGGATACAGTTTGCATGCATACAATAGTTGGGTGAAGTCCTATTTAAATCCATGTACTATGTCAACTAGTAGGTGTTGAAGAATTGGCTCAGAACTAGTAGCAAAGTGGAAGAAAGATCTAGTCTATCAATGGAAAAAGGTACTCCTACAAGGGTAGGCTACACTATGATCCTACCTGGTTAACCAAGGGGAACATCATACAAAATTTCCCTTGCACAAGATATCGAAAGGTATAAGAAAGTGTTCTTACGAATTACTGCAAGTTCATATATTATATTAAACATAGATTTCTTTTAAGTTGTTGATGATAAAAGGATCTTTAGAAGGTTTAGAAATATTTACAAAGATTATCCCCTTAATATTTTTACAAAGTTATGTGTCAATATATTGAGCTTCCTATATATTTCTTTTTAAATCTTAGAATTTTCTTTTCTTTCAAAGTATTGTTTGACCTAAACTTGTATTTTGGTGATGTATTAGCAATGATTTTGCTACACCCAACAATATGTCTACTAGGGGGAACTCTCTTTACATCAATGACCATAAGGGGATAGTCAAGGCAACTCAATATCTTAATATTAGATAAGAATGAGTTGTGAGTTGTGGGGTTGCATTCCAATGTGCTTAGGATTCACAACTTTTGTCAATCATGAATAAGCATATTGATTTTGGTTGATCAACTAATCCTTTACACAAATAGGAGCTTGTGACTCAGTTTTGAAGAACCAAAAGACTTCAACTAAAACTACGCTTTTCAAGGTTTTGAGCTCTCATTACATCATTCTTGATGTGCCTAATTTTTTCAGCATCAATAAAGTAATTTCCAACTCTCATCTTGGATTTTTGACCCCAGTCTAATCCAAGGATAGCCTTGAAAATAACCAATATAACATTACATCGAAACCAGAAGTTGCTAGATCCATGAGCCATGGTGTAGATTGCTCAAAACACCTCATGGTTCAAGATTTGTGTTAAATAAACCCTTTAAAAAATATAAAAGCTTTAATTTGATTTTTACAAGCACTCAATTTCCAAGTTAATGTGTTTACTTATTACTACAAAAATCAATATCTACTAACTCACCATTGTATTTAACGATGGATAGTACTAAAATTTACGCTCTGATATCACATGAAATATACCCAACCCTAAATCATGGGAAGATTAGTTTGGTAGTTATCTAGGGATTCAGTCCTAGAGTAGCTGTCACCATTCATGCTATTTATGAGTGTGTGGATTTAAGTGAATAAATGTTCCCTAGGTCTACTCTCACAAATGAAGTGTTCGGCATCATCCCACAAAGATTAACTTGTGGCTTCCAAAGACACAACTAAATGATCTAACAACCACCATCAAGCTAAGACGGTCACTATTACGTGAGATGTCAAAGACTTCAGGTGGGCAATCATTGAACTTGGTTCAATGAGAGTGAAAAACAAGGGGGAGCTAAGCATTAATGCATCATCCCCCCATATGGCATAGTCTCACTCCGGCCCCCTAAATAGTGCTTAGTCGGTTCTAAGACTCAACCTTAGGAATAGTCATGTTTATTGATCCTTTTGTAAAATTTGGGGAAAGCTATCTACCATAAAATGATTTTGTCAAGAAGACTGTCCACCCAGTACTTTCCTTTAATAATGTGGCGTATTTTAGTTATCTAAGCAAGCATACTACTCACGCTACAAAACATGTAAAAACTACTTCCTTGATTAATCTGTACCCACATTTTTTTACGTGTTCATAAATACAAACATAAGGACAACCTTTCAAAAAGCAAGGTAATTCATATTATTATCATAATTACAACTGCTTCGAAGAGCAACCAACCCAAAAATCGAATTGCCACCCTCCTTCTCGAACCTTCTAATGCTAAACCACATTAGGCTCGTATATGTTTTCTTCCCTATCTTGGTAACAAAATCGAGATTATAACCTCCAATGAGTGCCCCATTGGTTCTCTCCCCCATAAGGGAGAACCTTCCTATATACAAACGACTATTCCTACCTGATTGGTGGCCGATCACCTTGGGAAATTTCTATAGAACTCTGGATGAGGGGTAACCTAGGTATCACATTAGGGATGGCATCATCCATCAATCTTGTCTGGTTGTTCAAAGCATAGCTATCATTACAATCCTTTTCCATAATATAATGTAATCAAAATCAAATAACTAATAATTAACAACTAGTCAACAATCAGCTCTTTCCAAACAAGGATTAAGTTAAACTTTCTAGTGGAATTTCTAGTAATTTAAAACTTTCCAATAGATTTATTTAGTAATTTCCATTCAACCACTAAAAAATCCAACTCGTAGTTGGAGTTTATTAACTTCATGTGAGTATGAACACACTTTAAGGAACACAAGGTATCTACATTGATTTTTGATTAACTTGGGAAAATATGAAAATAAAAACATTATTTATTATACATCATCTTTCGCTAACTACAACAAATATAAGTGTGATGTGCGTAGACTATACTAAGAAAAATTACATTTTTAAACATGATTTCTAGGATACAACAACAAAAGTACTAAGGGGAGGGAGGAGAGATAGTGGGGGGAAGGGGGACCCATGTGGGGGGAGGAGGGGTTGATGGACGAAGAATCCAAGGGGGGGTTTGGAAATTAAATATACTCTTTTTTTCTCTCTCAATAAAATGAATTGAAAAACAAGTTAAAATTTGAAATATTTTAATTTCAAGTTAACCAAACTTTTAAATAAAATCTTAGATATTTCAAGAGTCTTTGTGGTATTTAAAAAATTGTTAAAAATCCTAAAAAAAGTAGGAATAAATATTATTAGATTAAAAATAAATAATAAGTTAAATTTATCAATAAATTAACATAAATAAAAAATTGTAAATAAATAAGATAAATTGAAAAGTGATAATAAATCATTATAATTAGAAAACATCAAAATAAATCAAAATAAAATGATGATTAATATAAATAAATCAATATAATTTGGGAAAAATATAATTAAATTATAATAAAATATTTCATACTAATTCAATAGTGAATAATTCAATTTAAAGGTATTGAAATGTGAAAAATCATTAGCAAGCACGTGAATATATGAAAATAGGAAAATTGTGCACAATTGATTGAAAGAAATTAAATATGTTACACGTACTCACATGATATTGAAATACGTGCATCTAGATTTATTATTTAGCTTAAGTGATATTTTTCTTATATGTAGGTGTGTGGGACCTTGTAGTTTTACCTATAGATTCTTACAATTTGGATGAGAGTGAGCCTAGTGCATACTATTAGAATAAGTACTTTTCACATATTCTAAATATTTAGAATTGATTCTAGAATATAGTCCATCATTAATTAGTGATAAATCATTTCACACAAGAAGTATTTCAGTCAATGTATCTTTTACAAATAGTACGTTCTACCTAAGTTTCATAACTATAATTTTCTTTTCCACTCTAACACCATGTGTGATGTGCCTATTTAATGAATCCTTGATGGTATGATTTCCATAGTCCATGAAGAGAGAGACCTAGGCGATCCTATCTAGTACTCCCTTGGAGTATTTGGGCTTTATTACCTATGGTCGCTTAAGTCTACACTCACAAAGGAAGCTTCGCTCCCTTTTCAACAGTATTGACATGTAACAAAGTTCCTAAGTAACTTCTAAGGTCACATAATAGTTTTCTAGCAACATTATGGGCAGTTACTTATGCAAGTTAACTCAATCTAATACAAATTTAATGTCCCCATTACTTAGTTTATTTTAATGTGCGTATACATTCCAGAGAAAATTGATTTATGAAATCGAATCTCATTATGAAGATAATAATTATTATTAATGAGGTATTATATGCCAGTTCATGGAAGAAATACTTGGGAGACCCTCCCAAGACTAGCTTATTAAAACTATGCTTGTAGTATAGAACAACAAAAAGAACTAGCCCAGTGGATAGTCACTTGGCAGTTAAGTGCACTTGGGTGACGACACTGTCAGGATGGATGACCTCCTGGGAAGATTTTCCTACAAGCTAGTGGAAACTTCTCATGTGCAGGCGCAACGGCACAGAAAAAGCCTTCGTAGCCCATTGCCAAGTATGCCAAGGTCTATGCCTTGGTCAGTGCCTTGGTCGTAAGCCTTGGAGTGATGATGACTGCCCAACGATGTGCCATGTAGTGCTCGCCCATATGTTCATAAATTTTTATCTTCGTGCTACAAAAATGGAGCTCCCTCTCTGACATCATCAATGACTAGGAAGGGGGACAAGAGCAATCTTGACGAGGACGAGAAACCGATCGGGAAGGAGGAGACTCTATTCCATGAGACGAAGAGATATCATTCCATTCAACCCAAGGAAGGGGATACGCTGAAGGTCTCTCATTCCCTTCTACTCTAATCTGAGAAGAGAAGACACTGAAGAACTTTATCCTATTCTATCAATCCGGTTAGAAGTCATACATCTACTCTCGTCCCTAGTCCTCGTCTACTAGAGAGAGACAAGTATTGCTCTCCATGAGGCAAGAAGAACCATCTGCGAGCCCTACATTGAATCCTGATATAACCATCATCATCATCATTGAGAGTCTTACACCCTTGCCAACCAGTATTACTACAGTGTTCTTCTTCTTCTACGAATCATATTTCTGTCATGACCCTGAAGAAAAAAAATTCAAAAGCATAAATCGCGAATGACCCTACTAATGTGGAAGCAACAATTGTTGCGAGCATAGGAGTCACTAATAGAGTTACGGGCGCAGATTCTAAAAATTTCTAATCGAACTCAATAGAAATAAGATAAGTCTCCTAAGAAATACTGGGATCTTAGAGTATTCACTTGGTAAATTATTAGAACATCTTATAGACTAGAAACTATTAGGGAAACTATGAAATTCTAGAACTTAAGAAAATCAAGAGGAATTTTTCAAGACGGATTTATTAAGAATGAACCCCGAAGAAATTAGTCAAGGATATAGTTTAATCTAGAAGCTTGATAGAATATTTTAAGACCGGAAATATCTCTAAGTTGAAGAAATGGACTTAAGACCAAGAAACTTGGTTATAAGAATATCATTATAAACCTTAAACTAAGAGGTTACAGACCCAAAATCTAGATACCCTAGGGGAAGAGCTCACTGTATGAATTTCAAAGGTTGATTGCTATGAGATTAATCATCACTTGAAAGTTGCATGAGTTTTTGAAGTAATAATTGCTTGAAGACATCAATCTTTTTTGTGATTTTCTAGATTAGATCCTGATTGAATTAAGTATCGAAACAAATATAAATTGAGGAGCCCTATACCTCCCCCAAGGATAGATGTTGAATCCCCATACCAAGAGGGAATGTTTTTACCACCATAGAAGCATGGACCGAATTCGATGGCGAGAGGTCTCCTAGCAAGGATTGTATTAAGTAGGAGGTAGTTAAGGTGCTGGGGGGCTCTGGCTAGTAAATCCTTTACGCACCTAGGAACTATTTGGTCCCCCCTATGGACCAAGTTCTACTTGGGACACCAAAAAACACTAGCTATAGGTGGATTTGATCTTGGTGATGTGTAGATGCGCCGGATGAGGCAGCACGTGAAATTGTAATTTTCCTCTTGTGTATGGGCGGGAGAACACACATTATGGAACATAATTAATGAATTTGTTTTATTATGATTTTATGTCCGTGAGTAAATTATGCAAAGGAACAACTGTGCATAAAAGGATTCTTTCTAGTTAATGAAGCTATTTTTATATGTTTCACGTAATATGATAGGTAATTAGATAACTAAGAACTTCCATAGAGGGAAGGGGGTGGATGGATTCCCGAAGAATCTAGTCCTATGACAGGGTGGTCTCGGTTAGCCGAGAGGTTTCTCCAAAAACAAATGCTAGGAAGAAAATCTAGGAAGGGCCAATTCACTGACTTACATAGGGTTTGGTCTCAGAACTCGAATGGTAAATTATCTTAGGGGAAAGTTACGACGACTGTGCCAGAGCACTGTGAGGGATTTCATAAATCCTTAGTCTACTACTAGAAAAAAAGCGTTGTACTCCATGAACCAAGGGTAATGGCAATCGCTCTTTCTTCCGGACAAGAAGCCTCTTGAAGGACACCTCTGGCTGTGAGCTAGTTATTGATAGGTGATTGTTAGGTCAATTAGGAACCTTCAGGTCGGTCCTCTGTGGGTAACGGCAAGATGCTTCCCCTACGGGGTAGTCCTAGCGTTATAGAGCCATAAAAATTCAATCATTTTGGTTAGAGTACGGATGGCGACAGCTAGAAGGTAAACTCTGGGCGACTACGAAAATGTTACTCGTCACATAATAAAGGCATGTACCTTACACAAATGCATACGACACTTGGTTCAAAGAGAGTGAGAAATGAGGGGAAGTTAATACATCGACCCTTTTCCCATAAAGCAAAGTCTCACCTTGTCCTCTTAAAATGACACAAGGTCAAAATTTATGATAATTTTCTATAATAATCAATGTTCAACTCTTCCTAAATTCTCTCAATCTATTGAATTTGAGGGAAACCTCTTAGCTAACCAAGATTGCTGTACCGTATGATGAATCCATCAAGAGTCTATCATGAAGGAGAATAGAGAGGACATAGAATAGTACAGAAGAGAGAAATATTGACGAGGAGAAAGAAATACTAGAATGAGAAAGAAAAGGAGAGAGAAGCCATGAAAGCTTGTCATAGTTAGAGAGATGAAGAGATTGATTTTAATATTTCTGAATGGTAAAAAATTTACAAGTCTCTTACATCTTATACCAATGTAAATGTAACACTGTATTTATTTTTTCCAAATATATCTAACATATTCATCTTTCCAATTCCTTACATTACATTCTTTGTCTAAGGTTTTTCCCTTTAAAAAAACGGGAAGTCATTTCAATGGCTAGAATAATGGATATAACAAAATAGTACTATGTTTTATACCCTTACAAATGATACAAAGATATTTGGAAAAAATAAAAAATTTGGCTAAAATGAAGACTAAACTAGAAGCTCTTTAGTATACAATATCCAAATGTCTTCAAAAAGAATCTTGAGCCACAAAATCTTCATAAAAATTTGTCTGCAACAACTAGTAGACAGCTTGCTATATAAATAGAACCCGTTGGACAAAATCTGAAATAATTTTCCAATGACAAGTCGAAACAGGGCATGCCACATATCAAAACTAATCTCTTGAGGAGTACTTTCAAAGTATGTAGGTGGCACATTGCTTAAAATATGACAAAATGAAATCTGCTATAGAACATACTATTGTTTAGGTATTTTGACTGCATCAAAACACATCCAACTATCACTCGATCTCAGCCAAGAATACATCCTAAAGATAGGGAAACTCTTGTAATATAGATGCAAGCCTCCAAGAAGCCTCCTCAAGTAGCAAACCCTTCCACTTAATCAAATAATCAATTATGGACTTGGAGCAAAGCTTATTTTCTCGCTAATCTATCTCCTCATGAACATACTATATAAGACTTTCTTCATCAATAGGTGATAGTTCATCCACATAATCAACCTAAGTGCCCAAGAATGGCTTAAGTTGCCTAACATGGAAGACATTGTGAATCTCTATAGAAGAGAGAAGTTCCAATTTGTAAGCCAAGTTTCTTATGCACTTAAGCGTCTTGTATGGCCCATAGTACTTGTGAGCAAGCTTATTGCTTAAGCCACTCTTCAAAGTGGAGTAATGAGACTTAGGCACTTTTAACAACACTAACTCTCTTTCTTGGAAATCCATAGGGAGTTTATTCTCATTAGCATATAGCTTCACGTGCTCTTGAGCCTTCTTAAGATTCACTTTAAACTACTAAAGAAGGGTCTACATTTGCTCTAACTCTTCTTTCCATAAGGATTAATATTCTCACTGAATAGAACTATAGGAAGGGACACTTTATAGCCATATAAGGCTTCAAAAGGAAAAAATGCAATACTATCATGGGTATAATTATTGTAGAAATACCCAACCACGTGTAGCCAAGAATCCCACACATGCTACACATCGCAATAAAAGTGTCTAAGATAGGTCTCCAACCACTTGTTGACTCTTCTTGTCTAGCCATCAGTCTATGTGGATGATAGACTCTTTTTGTCTAGCCATTAGTCTATGTTGATGATAGGCTGTAGATTGGGCTGACTTAATGCCTATAGAGATGAAAACCACCTATCAACAAGTACTCACAAACTTAAGTCCCTATCATGAATAATAATTTGTGATAACCTGTGCAATTTAAAGATATGCTCCATGAATTGATTGGCCACTTGTGACATAGTAAACCATGTCTTTGTGGAAATGAAATGGGATGCCTTGGTGAGGCCATCCACCACCACATAGATATTATTCCATCATTTCATAGTCATAGCCAAGTCAATAAGGAAATCCATGATTATATGCATCTACTTTCCTTTAGGAATGGGCAAGGGTTGCAACAAATTACTTGCCTTATAAGTGTTTTCTTTATTTTGTTGGCATAGAAAACCTCTAGAGACATAATCCTTCATATCCTTCTACAATCCCTTCCAATGAAAAGTCTTTGAAATATTATCATATATTTTGAAAACACTTAAGTGTCTACCTGGGGTGAAGAATACATCTACTTCATAATTTTTTACTTGAAATGAAAAGAATAAGGGATGAAAATCTTGCCCTTAAACCATATGAGGCCATTTCTAAACTAAAAATGAGAGTTTTTCTCCTTGCTTTAATTTTTGAAATGCATGGTTGAGTTCTTTATCCAAAAGATAGGCTTATTGTAACTCTTCAATCTAGTCACTATGAAGCTCAGTAATGGATGAAACTTTATATGCACATATTCTAGAAAGAGAATCAATCACCACAATATTATCCTTGCCCTTATGAAGTTCAATAATGGATGAAACTTTACATGCCCACATTAGAATCAGCTACTATATTATTCTTGTTCCTCATATGTATAATGTCAAAGTCATAATTTGTAGTTTAGGCACCTACCTATGCTGCTAGAGAGTGAGTTTTGACTGATAGAGGAAATATTTGAGAATCTTGTGATTGCCCTTGACCCTGAATGAGGCTACCATACAATGTCACTTCCTGATTGCATGGAGGATAGCCAACGTTTCTTAGTCATACAGATTCATAGCCATCTTCTTCTTTGTAAGCTTGCAACCCTCAAAAGTAATGACATCATGCTCCTATAACAATAAAACACCTATGCCTCTACCATAATGGCATCGCATTGCATATTAAACTCCTTAGAGAAGTCTATGTAAACTAGAATAGGAGTAGAAGTGAGTAAATCCTTTAACTGATTGACTACTTTATCTATAATAGCATCTCGAAAGAAAGCTTTCTTCTTCAATCTATCAGTGAAAGGGGTTGCAATGGTTGCATAATGCTTAATGAATCTATACTAGAATGTTGACCAATAAATTCTCTAAGAGAAGTAGTATTTACAAGTGTTGGCCACCAATATCTAACACACTACGTCTTTTTGAGATTAGAATTGATGCATTCTCATTAACAATGTTTCCTAAGTATTTTGCCTCTATTTGCATAAATGAGCATTTCATCTCCTTAGTAGAGAATCTGAGGTGTCTCAACACATCAAATATTTTCCTCATGTGCAAGAGGTGATTCGCCAATTATCTACTATAAATAAGGATATCATCAAAGAACACTAAGACAAATTTGAAGAGGAATGGCTATAGCTCACATTTGTAGTATCTTATTCATCAGGCTATGGAAAGTGGTTGGGATGTTAGTCAACCCAAACAACATAACTAAGAAATGGTAAAGCCCACAATCATTCCTAAAAGCTACTTTCACATCATCCCCTTCTCTCATGTGAATATGGTGGTAGCGTGACCTCAAGTCTATCTTTGTGAAGTACTTTTCCTCCTTGAGCTCATCCAGGAAATTATCCACTCTAAGAATAGGGTACCTATTCTTCTCCATGAGCTTGCTAACATCTCTATAATATATGCACATCCTGAAAGATCCATCTTTTTTCTTTACAACAAGATTAATGAAACATAAGGTGAAGTATTACTTGGAATAAATCCTTGTACTCCTCAAGAAGAGTCTTCAATGCTAAATTATTTGCTAATTATTTGGACTAATCTAATACTTCTTTATTTAGGTGTAATACAAATATTTATGAGCACTTTTCAAACTCCTTCTTGAGCTGCTTTGTAGTGATAAGTTGAAAATAAGATTTATTATGATTTCCATGCAAATGGATAAGTTTTCCATCAATGATAAACTCCATATACAACAATGAAAAATCCATAGTAAGCTTACCCAATGCCATCAGATAATCACACCCTAATACCACATCTATGGGCCCCATTTCCACAGCAATCAAATTCACTTTTGCCTCAATTTTTAGCCAACAATATGTGAACTTGCAAACACATTTGGGTGTCCATTTCTTCTTCACCATTGGCTACATATACCTTAATGTGTTGCTATAAATTTGGAAAAGACATCTCAACCTTTCAATAACTAACATATTCACAAAACGATGAGTATTATAACTTTTTATGAAAACATTTTTCCCATAGATGCTACCTTGCATATGAAGTGAAATGGGGCTCTTAGAAGCTATCCAAGCATCCAAAGAGATAGCATAAAGTGTAATGGCAGGAGTATGCAAATCAATCCTATCCAGATCAAATGATATATTCCTATGTAGGTCAAAAGGAAATCCCTCCAATGGGTCACAAAACTAATCCTAATCAAAGTCCACTTCATGATCTTCATTCTTAGTATGCCCTACAACATTTCAATCCTTCACTTCTTTTTCCACATCCTCAAGGAAAATCATATTATAACTATTTGCCTTTGCATTCTTAAAAGTACACATTGAAGCATGGTTTGTAGTATACTTTTCCCCACATTTAAAGCATAGGTGCCTTTATTTCCTCTCTCTAAATAGATCCATGGATATGAATTTATGTCCACCACTTGCTAAATTATTACATTGCTTATTGTATCCTTGCTTATGCTCTATCTTGGGGCTGACTACTACCTTAGAGTTACTTTGCTATCTTGAAGCATTAAAGGGTGGGTATGTAGAGATTAGGACTACCAAATGACATGCTAGATCCACTAACATTTTCCGCAAAGTTACTTTGTCTATTTACAACCTTATATTGTCCAAATGAGGGCTAAATAAAGACACCCTTTCTATACTTTTGAGCATACCGCTCAACTAATTCTATTGCTTGGAAAAGTGTGGCTTGTTTCTAGGCCATAATATTTACTAAGCAGCTAGGCTCCAAACCATAGATATACTTATGCAACTTAACATCATGACTCACACTTTCCACATATATGGTAAGGTTCAAAAACTAATTTATATACTTTTTAACTATCATGCTTCTTTGATCCAACTAGTACCACCTCCTAGTGGACCCCATGAAGCCTTGGCTCTACTGACTACAGAAAAAGTGAGTATCTTTGGTTGAATGTCATAAATAAAATGATGTCCTCCTGCGCATTCAAGTAAATGTGTTTTATGTAGTGCATATGTTCAACCATTGCGTATCCAAGCCTAAGGGTTTGAGGCTAACCAACACCGACCTAAATTTTACATTTGCGTGAATTGTTTTCCCTCTACTTCTAGACTTATATACATAAAGTCTACACTTAGACATTTGTGTGAATTTTACCTTCTACTAGCTTATGCTTTGTTTTATGGAACATTTCAATCTATTAATTTTCATGTTTCATATAATTTTAGCCCCTACTAAAATAACTTCCACATTTTAAAATTAGGATGCTTGGAGGACCTTTGAAGCTTGCAAGGTTAGAACTTCAACACCATTAGAAACATAAAGTTACAACTATAAAAAACTTAAGATAGGAATTTGAAAGGGAACAAAAATAAAAAACAATTAATGAAAGGATGTACTTCGTACAACCTAAACCTCAACTATCATGCTCCATATGTCTAAGATTTACCAATACATCAAATGACCTGAATTTGCGTTTAATACATGTAGCAAAGATACTTATTCATAGTTTCTAGTACTCTCGTCTTGAATCTCATCCCATTTCAAGTGCTTGCTAAGAGCTTCGTGGGTTTATAATTTGTAGCAAAAGTGATTGCAGTTGGCTCTACATCATCAAAGTGTCAAAAACAACAAGGTTGGCTACTTGAAATCTATTGGTAGCCCCCCCTCTCTCTCTCTACACCATCTATAGGAACTCTCTAGGGCTCTTTAAATGTAGAATCACACATGTTGTTGACATACAATGCATCACCTCCCTCCCCTCCTTTGCTATGATTTGGAATAACTCAAATAGTAGCGTATACCTCCCTCCTACGATTAACCCCACACCACCACATGACATCATTGTGATTGTAGGGGTGACATGCCCATGAAGGGGGTGATGATGATGGACTAATGAGGATAGCAATATCATGATCATGAGAATGCACATGCTACCTTGTTTCCTCCACTTGTGTTCTACATTCCTTCTTCTCCTTCTCGTGCTTCTTGCCTTGGCATCCTTCTCTAGGTTGATAGCCTATGAAACTCCCCTTTTGTAGCCAAAAATATAATCAAAGATGCCATTTGTGGTCATCAAGTTGGAGTTGCCACTCGCCATTTTCTAGTTTGAGCCATATATGCTCATAGTGGCCATGATCTTTGTTGGTCAGTCATGGTTGTTGCAAATTTTTGTCTTTGCTAGTTGGCAAAGGTACCCAATCAAAGTCAAATCTATGAGCTCCGAATGGTTGAAGCTCACAAAGCTTCCCTTAGGTATCTCTGTGATGTCTAAGATAGTCATATAATAATTGATCCAGGTCATTTTTGTACTTGGCATCATGGTCATCATCATGTAGTAAAGAACCCTAATCACTATTGTGATTGTCATTCCAAAGTGATATTGTATGTCTAATGACACTTGGGATTATTGTCATCCTTCTTGAGCTAATAGAAGAGTGTAAACTCATTGATATACTCTACCATGCTCATCATCATTCCATCATTGTAATAGGTGAGGTTAGAGACCATCATAACCTGCAAAATAAAGTAGGGAATTACCACTGCATAAGATATCTCACTAAGTATTGGCTTCTCTTGTATGTCACAAATCAAGCAGGCATCTTTGGATAGGAGCTTATGTCTTTATAGAGCTACTTATAGCCAGGTCATCATCCATGACCATGTGGGCTACCATGGCAACACTCAGTACCTACTAACAACAACATGGTATACACTGCCTATAAATAGTTTTATGTATCCACAGTCACATTGTGGTACCTATGTGATATGCTTTAGGTTCCCTAGAGTACTTATGGTGGGTCCCACAATTCATTATTATTTTCCTAGATCTAGTAATTTTGGACACACACACACACACACACACACACACACACACACACACACACACAGAGATGTAATATTTTAGTGTAGAGTTCCCACATTAGATTCCATAATCCATGACTTAAATATATTGACAGGACTTTATTAGTTGTTGTAAGAGCTAAGAAAAAAATAAGCAAAATATTAGGACTTTGAAAATATATCACTATTTATAGTATAGAAATAAAACCTTAAAATTTTGGTTTATTTGGTTTTGTCATAGGTATTTTCTCTCATATTTGTTAAAAGGGGGCCCATGACCTTTACATGTGAAAACTATTTAAAATGTATTTCTCAAAAAATGAGACACTATAAGGATATAGGAGTATAGCGATGGCCATTTCCGATGCAAATCAATGGCATCACTAAATGCGACGCAAATAGCGACGATACTCAGGCAAAAAAAAAAAGGTGGTCGAAACTTGAGTGCGGCATTTTGCATGAAAGATCGAAAGAAGGAGCGAAAGGAGAGTGGGCTGCATCTTACGTTTGAGAGGGAGAGGGAGAGAAAGAGAGAAAGAGGGTGAAGGAGACCTTCTCATTGCGTCGCTGACGGCAATGCCATTTGTGAAGAGGAGGAGGAAGTGCATGGATTTTTCGGCCTATGCAGTGAGTGTATTGTTCCCTCTTGGTTTGTTTTTGTTTTTTTTCCTTTTCTTTTGCTTGTTTTTGTTAAAAATGATGTGTATTGAGAGAGAAAGACAGGAAATGAGAGAGGGAGAGGAAGAGAGAAAAAGAAAGAAGGAACGAGAGAGAGGGAAAAACATGAAACATAATAAAGAAAGAGAGAGGAGAGAGAGGAGAATGAATTGATAAAAAACAAAGAGAGAGTAAGATCTTGTTCTTTAATTTCTTCTTTTCTTGTTTGTAATGGTAGTAGTAGTGGTGGTGGTAGTAATAGTAGTTCTTTAATTTCTTCTTTTCTTGTTTGTTGTTGTAGTAGTGGCAGTGGTAGTGGTAGTAGTAGTTTTCTTGTTTGTAGTAGTTGTTGTTGTTGTAGTTTTTTCTTCTTTTGTTGTTAGTAGTAGTAGAAGTGGTGGTGGTGGTGGTGCTAGTAGTACACACACACAGAGAGAGAGAGAGAGAGAGAGGTTTTGTTAAATGTGCATCTTTGGTGTGTTCGAGAAGGCGAGTAGTAGTAGTAGTAGTAGTAGTAGTAGTAGTAGTAGTAGTAGTAGTAGTAGTAGTAGTAGTAGTAGTAGTAGTAGTAGTAGTAGTAGTAGTAGTAGTAGTAGTAGTAGTAGTAGTAGTAGTAGTAGTAGTAGTAGTAGTAGTAGTAGTAGTAGTAGTAGTAGTAGTAGTAGTAGTAGTAGTAGTAGTAGTAGTAGTAGTAGTAGTAGTAGTAGTAGTAGTAGTAGTAGTAGTAGTAGTAGTAGTAGTAGTAGTAGTAGTAGTAGTAGTAGTAGTAGTAGTAGTAGTAGTAGTAGTAGTAGTAGTAGTAGTAGTAGTAGTAGTAGTGCACCCTTTGCGACCAGTTAGAAGAGTTCGTGGGCGTGCGACGGATGGAGTGCCTTAGCCAATCCACCACTTGGAAGGTATTACCCAATCTATACAGTCAATACCAAAGGAGACAAGCAGTCTTGTAGACTTTCCTACACTCTTGGAGCCTAAGATGGAGGCAATGATCGATGCATTGATATCCATAGATGTCGAGACATCTAATCCACTTAGAGAGGAAGCATCCATACCATTATATGACGAGTGCCGAGTATCTTACTTTTTTGCACTCCTAAGTGTGCAAGCAAAATACGGGTGGAGTGATGCAAGTGTGACTGAGTTGTTCAAGTACATTGTACGTATGCTTCATTGATTTCTTTTCGGCACTATCATAAAAAATAATTGTGCTTTTTCAAGATGTTTTATGATTTTCTTTCAGGTTACTGAAGTATCATATATTACCACTTGCAAATACCATACATGAGTCTTGTGATGATGTGCGACATGTTTTACGAAAGCTTGGCATGGACTACAACAACACCCATGCATGTATCAACTATTGCATACAGTTTCGAGGAGAATACGAGACTATGGAGACATGTCCAAAGTGTGGTGCTCATAGGTATCGACAGGACTTGCAATGGCAAACCATCCCTCAAAAAGTTCTTAGACACTTTTTGCTTATCCCCCGCATAAATTACATGTTTCATACGTCCAATATGGAGAGCTTATCAATGTGGCATGCGCAGAATAGATCCACAGATGGAGTTCAACGAATACCAATGGATTCATGCGCATGGAGCCACATTGACTCTACCTTTCCAAGCTTTGCCCGAGAGCCAAGGAATCTTTGGCTTGGTCTTGCTATGGATGGCGTGAGCCAATTTGGTTAGTGCTCAACTTCTTACAATGTGTGGCCTGTAGTCCTTGTCAACTACAACATCCCTCTGTGGCTTTTTATACGAAGAAAGGACACCTCAACTTTAGCTTGCTCATTCCCGGCCGCTACAAAGTCAAAAATATGGACATGCATCTTCGTCCATTAATCGATGAGCTTAAGATTTTGTGGGAGGAGAGGTCACCATGGAAGATATGAGCAAGCATGATGGTCGATGGTTTGCCAATATTCGAGCCATTCTCATGTGGACCATGCATGACTTTCCGGGATTTGGGGAGTGCTCAGGTAAGTAGGCTTCCATTCTTGTTGGTTTTATCTATCATAGCTCACTGGATAGAGATGTTGAGACAGGTCTAGTTACCTCAGGTTATCATGCATGTCCATTGTGTGGCTCACAGTTAGACTCCCGAAGATCACAGACCATGAAGAAGATGGTATATCAAGGACACGCCACTTTCTTGCCGGAGGGTCATGAATTGAGGAAAGGTTTTCTTAAACAATCTCTAGCACGTATGAATGCCCAAAGCTGGTACGAGCTAAAAATGGTCCACACAGAGTCACATCCAAACAAAATGTGACGGTTCTCAGTTTTCTACAAGTTGTCGTATTGGACCCACTTACAGGTCAACCACTTGTTGGATCCCATGCATATTTTCAAGAATGTAGGCAGCTTACTATGGGACCACATCATAGGAAAGAGAGACACTGCAGGGGCACGAATGGATTTGAAGGAGGTAGGCAAGATGGAGGCGCTTTGGCTGCAGTCGAGTGCTGATGGTCACTTGTAGCTACCTCACGCTCCTTGGGTTTTTTTCACTAAAGAAAAGTGCATTGTGAAGTAAATTATCAAGTCTATCCGTACTCTGACGGGTATGATGCATTTTCTCAGGTCCACTTTTTCTAAAGATGACCAATTATCAGCGCTAAAATCCCATGATTGGCATAAGATATGTCAGATTTGTACTATGAATGGATTGTACGTGGCTTGCGTATTTTGCTATTTGGAGTGTAGTCATTGTTCGTAATGCTTCTTCATTTGTGATAGTTTGTATTACCAATCGCGATCGTAGGATGCCTTACTCTAGAAATATGCGGGGCGATTTATAGGTTTTCAACTTTAGTGCAATAACGGATCTCAGAGAAGGAGATTAAAACTTCCTCTATTGAATCTGTAAGGTGGAGAGTAGTGGAGATGGTCTGTCTCTTTGAGAAATACTTGCCCAGCAGCATGCTCACGATACAAATCCACCTTCTTGTGCATCTTATAGATGAAGTGGAGATTGCTAGATCTGTCCATATGCAATGGATGTTCTTCTTGGAGCACTTCATGAAAACCCTGAAAGGCTTTGTGCGACAACAAGCTTGGCTAGAAGGTAGCACGGCTGAAGGTTGGTTAGTGTGTTAGGCGTTAGTGCATATTTCACAATGGCTAGCAACGGTGGATTCAGACGATAATATTCTATGGTCTGTTGAAGGATGATGATAGACTGAGTGGAGATGTGGTGGTTGGAAATGGAGTAGAAAAAATAATGGATGTTGCAATGGAGGAGAAAGTGAATCACTTTTGTATGTTGCACACACCATGCCTTCATGGAGATGTGGCTCGCTAGGTACGAGCAAGCTAGGAAAGATCGGGAAGAAGCGCGATCTGAATTGCGATGTAGTATGGGCCATCGACTGATTTGATATCTCGAGAGCATGGAGGAGATGCCGCGGTTTATGTCAACGCGATGGTTGCATGGAGCTTTGACCGCAGCGTCTCGCGAAGGGGTGGGGGTCTGAACTGAGGAGTGGAAATTCTCGAGGGGATGTAGTCCAAAGGTGACAACGCGTTTAGGGTTTATCATATCTATATTTTATATGCGACAACTAATTGATTGTTTCAATCTACAGTACAAAATATACAGTGCGGCATGGTCGCACGGATGGCATTTCCGCATGGAGCGTATCGACAAAATGCGCTCCCCACAACACATTGTGGCATCATGGAAAAGTTTGAGCAAGAGAGCCGACGATAAGCAATGGATCCAAACACTGTTATAGATGAGATGGAATATTTTGGTAGCTTGCAAAGTATTATCATGGTGGATTACCATAGCTTCTTCATGATCCTATTCGATTGTGCAGTGGTTCAAAGTGGTACTTGAAGGAGCTGGAGCAACAATTCGACGAGGTCCATTTGGATTTCTCGAAATAGATTTCAAAAAAAGATGGATGGATTTGTGTGACACGTTTGTATTGCCGACCCATTGTGAACAGGTGTATAAACTCACGTTTTTTTAAATTTTATTACGACATTGTACATGTCACAAAAGTTAAATCTCTCTTATACGTGATTTTGAACATATATTTTTCTATTCAAACCCCCGACAACCTCGATGGTGGTATGTTATACCTTCAGCTCCCTGAAGTGCGAGAGTATATGATTAAAGCAATGTTTTGAGTGTAGATGAGCACAATATGCAAATAGAGTGGTTGATATTGCAAGGGGTGGAGGCCGCCGAAATCTTGGAGCATATAGAGGAGCCAGAAACAGGTAACAATGATGGAAATACAAGAGTCCAAGAATTCTTTGAGAATGAGGTGGACTCATTCTTTTGTGGTGACATGTCTATCGACCTTCCAGTGTATGCGGAGTTGTGTCAAGAGATTGACATGGGACCATAGGGTACTTCATACGCTTGGAGCATCCACCTACTCAATTCGTTGATGAATCACTTATAAGGGTACATAAGATATGCGTTTTTATGTAGGATTAATTTTTAAAGATTTATATTACAGTGCTTTGCTTGATTTATATTGATTATACTGACATCAATTTTTCTTTGTGCAGGTGACATTTGTGGATATTTAGATCAGCACGATAAGTCGAGGGATGAGCAACGAGGAGCTATAGGAGAACTTTACGAGTATGTCTCCAGATTAGATGGCTTGATTCAGAGATATGGTAGATTAGGAGATGTGTCGGACACCATCAGGCCATTCTGTTAGATCTACTTTGGTGCACTCTGATACTTTAGTTTCCAATAGACGAGGTTGACGCTCTAGACTTGGGCCAGACAAAGGGAGTGGTTCTGGGGGATGATGCGGAGACATGGATGCAGTGAGCCCGCGGTCGGCTTGGGATACATGTGCTACTCCTCGCTCTCGTGTTGTTCGAGAGAGCATAGTTCAAGTGGTTGTTGTGGAGGTACCGACCAGTGTCTCTGTCTTGTCGTTCTAATGAAGTTGTGTCACCTGTGGGATTTGTCACACCTGTGGGGACGTCTAATCCAGTCACTCCAAATTTTGCTCAGTCATCCGTAGGTGGCACCCCTATGGGTGCTATTTCGAGAGATACTACCCACGTAGGTACACCAGGGGTCTCCTGGATATGCCCAAGATTGTGGTCGCAGGTGGGAGAGGACACATCTTAGGCATACCCCAGAGGGGTATGGATACCTTGTAGATGATAGGACAGGAGCCATCATCATGAATGATGAGGGGAGGAGGATGATGGCTCATATGAGAGAGTTGTACCAACAAGTTTTTTGGCACAACGCCTTGGATCATTGGAAGAACATATCGGAGGGGAGCAAGGACTACATAGTAGTATCCTTGCATGAGGATTTTCTAGTATCTGTCGCAGGAGATAGGTTTTCCACAGGCTGGATGATGGAGTGCATGCATGCGTACATGTCACACAGTCAATCGGATGCACGCAAGGCACTTAAGAGTGGGGCCTCAAAGCTCGAGTGGCTAGATGCGGATGATGACTGGTGCTGACTCAGGGAGGAGGCTGCAAATTCTCCAGGAAATTGGAGATAGCAGCGAGCGGCGGTGAGGGCACGACTAGAGGCAAGAGTGGTCCATCATCTTGGGAGTGGTGGCCACATGACATATTTGGAGGACTTTGTAAGTTTTTCTTTTGTTTTGCTTTCTTATTTTTTTATAATCGTGTTTCTAACAAGTGTATTTTGTTTTCTTTGCAGGACTCCATTACAAACCGTGATCCCACTGGCCTAGAGACTCGATATGCAGAGAGACACGATCTCACTGCATTGATTGACTGATTGTATAGACGCAATGGCCCTGTAAGTCACTTATATTTTTTATCCGTAATTAATAATTTTAATTAAAATGCATTATTGTATGGTGGATTGATGTGTAGTTGTTTCTCTTTTTGCAAAGTCTGTTTGATGCTCCTTTGTGACGGGACGAGAGCTTTCGGATGGCGAGGATCTATAGCTCGCCCTTGGATCAGTGCAGCGCACCTGGTCTTCTTTTTTGGTCATGTGATTTATGTAGGCATTTTCTATGTACTATGTTATTATCATCCTTTGTATCTTGCCATGATTGTATCGTCGCTTTCATTACGCGATCTTGTATTTATTTTATGTATCAGTCTTATGGATTCAAGTACACTTTGTCTTCATTCAGATGAGCATTGTACACATCAATGAAACTCTTTTGTATGGCCCAAATAAAGCAGATAGTGCTATCTGTGGCCAAGCTGCCATGCCACACTTTTTTTTCCCTTGTTTTCGTCACTATTAGTGTCACAAATTTACTGCACATGTCGCTATCAGCATCGCTATTTGCATTGCTATCAGCGTCACATATGCGACATTGATAGTGATGCTAATAGCGATTGTTCTATGGCATTGCTAATACCAATGTTTTTTGCGACGACGGGGGCAAATTTCTTTATGAATATTTTCATTGCTTTGAACGTCGGTATAAGGCCTATATCTTGTATATATATATATATATATATATATATATATATATATATATATATATATATATATATATATAGAGAGAGAGAGAGAGAGAGAGAGAGTTTGTCCATCCATTTGTGCATACATGTTAAAGAAAAATAACTTGTAGGTGATAAGACACATGCAAGTTTTCCTAGTGAGTTACTAGAAATGAGTGAGAGAGAAGGGGGGGGGGGGGGGGCAAGGTAGGGCAAGGGGCTTGTAGGGAAGCTACAGTTAATGGTAATTAGGTTGGTGGTATCAACAAAATATTGGACTATGTGGACTATTGGACCAACAAAACATTTGACTATGTGGGCCATGATAATCTAATGATATAGGGAAGGAGGTGGACTCATTAATGGCTCAAGGACAAGCTTGACATGGAAACCTTGTGGGGGATTGTGAGCTCATCAATTTCTTGGATAAGTTTGTTCCACTTGTGGAGAATCAAAGGTAGAAAAAATCCTAATTTGTTCAGTCATGTGGAATTTTTGTATTGAATTATGTGCATTATTGTGGATTATTATGGAGAATGAAACATAGAAAACTCATTGTTTTGTTCAACCTTATGAAATTTTGTATTGAATTATGTGCATTATTGTGGATTTTGGTGCATTTGATAGTAAGAGAAGAGAAGCTCTATACTTATAGGTGATGGATGTGATGCATTAGTGTTTCTAAAGAGAAAGTCATCTTCCATGGACCTTGTGAATCACATTAGAAGGACTAGCAATGGACACTTGCACAACACATGGGTCTAATTTGATCACACCCACCAAGTTAATGGCTAGCTTACCATGCCCTACCACATCTACATGACAAGGTAAGAGCCTCTATTAGACAAAGTCATGTGATGTGGGATTGTTAGCCTCATTATTGGTTGCACTTTAGTTTGTTGTGAAAGAACTCATGACCATCACGAGTACATGTGAGATGGTGCAAGAAGACACTACGAGTTAGATATTGTTCTAGGAGTGGTTGAGCTCCGTGATGTAATAATGTGGATATTCATTTCTTAAATGTTATGGCCTCACACATCTTTTGGGACACCAACACATTGTAATGATATGATTATATCCAATAAACCATGAGCTCATAGATGTAAATATTGGAGCAAAAGCTCACCTAAAATAAAAATATGCAAAAGAATCTCACCTAAGTAATCTTGCCAAAAGATTTTTCCCCATGTTATTGAACATGAAGTAAGGAAGGAATTCTAACAAAATTTTTGTTGTAAAACTTTGCCTACATTTTCTTTCTTTATCCAATATTCATAGGCAAACTTATATGCCAGCTCAGGAGCTGCCTCAATGTTCTCCACGTCCATTGCAAGCTTTGTCGGCTACCATGCAGTGACGAATCCCTCAAAGATGGAAATTGTGACGATACCTATTAGGCCACATCTTCCAACTATGTTGGATCCTCATGAGCCATAGAACACAAAGGGAAGCGGTCCCCCACATCAGTCCTCCATACGCATTCTCAACTGGATTCTTTCCCTCAAATTGACCCAAGACCACCCATTATATACGACATCACCCTAACCAAAAACTCGACAATAGTCTTCCTAAGGCTATTTTAGCCTTAACTTTCCTTATTTGAGGCTTTTTCATTTTTTGCATGACACTTCTCTTTTTTAACTATCAAAGCTTTGTTTTAATAAAAGCTATATATATATATATATATATAGCTTTATTCTCTCCTTCAAATAATTTTAGCCCTTGAGTGCTTTATCACACTCTTTGATCCTCTTGTCACTAGAGTATATATTTTCTAGCAACCTCAAATGAGAGTTTTGATGCCATTCATTGTTCGAATCCTTCAGGGTTCTTTTCACATCACTCTAAAGCTTGCCTTGCAAGTAATAAAGCCTTGAACCATATCGAACACATTATCGATGTTGATTTCAAGTGAATGAATACCAATAAAGACACAAAGGTGTCCTAGCTTTCCTTCATGCATTCATTAACATCTTCACCTTCTTTTGTACATGTCTATGTGGTGCTTCCTACTAAAATGATGTTTTGTTGATGAACAACGTGCTCAAATGATAGTGCTTTTGAGAAAATGCAAAAGCAAAACCAAATGCATGTAGTCAAACAACCAAGTGTAGTACACGAAAAGATGAATACACTAAAAGAATTTGTGCCTAGCATAGTCTATTGAGTACCCATGCATCATACAGAATGCAAATATGGTTCCTCAATTAATTAATATCCTTAACCTAACCCCTCATTTCTCAATGAAGGAAAACTAATTACACTCCTCTCCACCCACATAGATCTCATAATTCCTTAAGAAAATAATGGTCCTCGTGATGTTGACCAAGTAGGCAACCCATCTCACAACTGTAGGAGTCCTTCACAACCCTCAAACTCACCCAACAATCTTTTCCTCTCAGCCTAAGGTTCCTAATTTGGTGATGAAGATCCCGATTCGCATGCATGCAAAATAAAAGGTGCTCACTCAAGTGCACATGCATCTAAGATTTACTACATATATCGGCAACAGGCATCATGACATGCTAGTACTCAATAATGGAGCGATGAGTACACTAACCCAACCCATTGCATGGAAGTAATGTAAAAAATCAACAAGTGACCCTTGAGTGCAATGTATCCAAGATGTGCAATATGAAGTGCTCATGAACCCATAATCTGTGCAATGATATGCAAGGATTTTTTTCAAAAAAATATACCTGATTCAAGATGCCCAAGCTAAAATCAAAATCTAGCTCAATCTATCCAAGTGATGAACACCAATCTCTACCAAAAAAATAAAGTTCTTAGGCTCAATGAATCCAAAAAAATGTCAAAACAATCCTAATCTAAGTAAACACAAGAAATTTAGCTAGAAAACAACAAGATAAATAGTCACACAAACAACCAAGCACCAAAATTCTACCTACGAAATGCATTACTTGGGGTTTTCAAGTTATACAAAAAATCATGACAATGGATGTTTTTTGTATAGTAAATCAAACTTAGATTGCATGGCCCTCTCGACAAGAGTGACTATTACCTTTGCACATGGCCTCTCATAAGTAAGGGGTTCGTCAAAATCTATCACTAAGACATAATACATAAAGGGCTCAAAATGATCAGGAGAACATGAGGCTCTAGCAAAACCCCTGAAAATCAAGTGTGGGACTTATACTATCTTTTCTCTTTATCTAATGTCATGATCTTACACAACATTCTTATCCTAGGCCACTACATCATTAGTAGTTGCTAGAGGCTATCTAATTGGGATTGGTTGTACAGTAACAAGAGGATCCTCCTAAAAGATCACCTTGTGTGGACATCAATTAGCTACTCTAGTCTCTTATGCATATTATCATCATGAAACACAATATTATGGTTGTGGATAACCTTCTGAGCTTGTGAATTCCAAAGGAAATAGTCCATCTCATATGCATCACCATATCCAAGAAAGATACATTTGATAGACTTAAAAATCCAACTTGTTGCATTTGTTCACTATAAGGATTAGGCGCATTGCGATGGGTAGTGGCAATGCATATTAGCAGCGTCGCTATTTGCAATAGCGATGGTAGTCAGAGAGAAAAAAAAGTGGGTGAAACCCGAGCGTGGCATTTTGCCACAAAGAGTGAAAGAGAGAGCGAAAGAGATCGTGTGTTTGGGAGGGAGAGGAAGAGGAAGAGAGAAAGAGAGAGAATGAGAGCTTCTCACCGCCACGGTCACCGTTTGACAAAGAAGAGAAGGAAGTGCTAGACGAAGGAAGAAGAGGGGCTGTCGTGAAGAGAAGATGAAGAATCCATCCTCGGGCCTTTGCAGTGAGTACATTGCCCCTCTTAGGTTTGTTCTTGTCCTTTCTTCTTGTATTTTGTTTGTTTTCGTTGAGAATTAGGTGCATTGAGGGTGAAAGAGAGGAAATGAAAGGGGGAGAAGAAGAAAGGAAAATGAAGAGAGCACGAGAGAGAGAGAGAGAGAGAGAGAGAGAGAACATGAAAAATAACAAAGAATGTAAGAAAGAGAGGGAGGGAGGGAGTGAGAGAAGTGAGAAAACACGAGGGGTGGAGAGAAACAAAGAGAGGATTTGTTGCGAAGAGGAGACGAACAATTCATCCTCCTCTTGGTTGTTCTTGTTCTTTCTTCTTCTTCTTCTTCTTTTCTTTTAGAATGAGGTGTATTGAGGGAGAAAGAGAGGAAATGAGAGAGGGAGAAGAAGAAAGGAAAAGAAAGAGAGAACGAGAGAGATTATCGGTATAGAATTTATGCTAACTATCATAGAACTACCATGTAATACATGGATGAATACCATAATAGGAGGAGATACTTCTTTTGGGAATTCCCTTCTAGGATGTCAACCTTAGAATCTACCTACCAAAGTTGCAAAACATCATAATATGCTTGAACTCTAGCAATCGTGTTATATACATTGTTGTTTGCTCAAGAATAACAATGACTATTATCTAACATATCAAAAAGTACATCTTGAGTATAATGAAGGGTACGTACTCTTAACCTAGTGTGGCAGGGACACTACTTGCATATTCTACTTCTTGTCCCACTCCCATGATCTATAGCTTCTTGGGGCCATCATGAGTGCATGAAGTTTACTATTATGTCATTAATTCCACTCCCTTTGGCCTTCATTAGTCTTGAAACTTCAAGTGTCCTCAAATCAAAAGCTTAGCAAGGTGATGAGAATAATGGTCATGTGGATGGTGTGGTTAGATTAGATGATGATCTTGATTATAAAATAGTGAATTTTTTTACAGGGTGTGATCTTCATACATAGATAGGATATAGAGCTCAAGCATAAAATATGGATTATATAGAGAAAATAGGGAGTCCCAATCTCCTGAGAAAGCTAGGAACTTAGTGGTGGGGGGGAGTAGGGTGAGGGGATTTTAGAGAGAATAGTAGAAGACGATGAGGAATTTAATGGTGATGTAGATGGGGAAGAGGGGAAAGATGAAGGGTACTATGGAGCATATGGGTACATCTCAAAGTCCCCTTCATTCTTTGACTATCTTCGCTTCTCTCTCTCTCTCTCTCTCTCTCTCTCTCTCTCTCTCTCTCTCTCTCTCTCTCTCTCTCTCTCTCTCTCTCTCTCTCTCTCTCTCTCTCTCTCTCTCTCTCTCTCTCTCTCTCTCTCTCTCTCTCTCTCTCTCTCTCTCTCTCTCTCTATGTAAATAATATTATTCCGGTTAAACAATTATCAATTGAAAAATGTAAACATTGATAGCTTATGTTAAGGCTAATAGCCTTCACTTTTTCATGGATTGACCATCATGTATTGTCCATGTCTCTTCCTTGAGATCATTATCTTGCAAAGGTATGGATTTGTGGTTCTCTCATCCATCTTACATTTATAGAGTGATCAATTACCGATGATCTTGATGGTGAGTTTTTTGATATTATGAAGGTGAACAACAATTAAAATAGCATAGCTACAATCGAGAGACAAGTGTGTGTGCGTGTGTGCATGTGTGCGTGTGTGCGTGTGTGTGCGTGTGTGTGCGTGTGTGTGCGTGTGTGTGGGTGTGTGTGTGTGTGTGTGTGTGTGTGTGTGTGTGTGTGTGTGTGTGTGTGTGTGTGTGTGTGTGTGTGTGTGTGTGTGTGTGTGTGTGTGTGTGTGTGTGTGTGTGTGTGTGTGTGTGTGTGTGTGTGTGTGTGTGTGTGTGTGTGTGTGTGTGTGTGTGTGTGTGTGTGTGTGTGTGTGTGTGTGTGTGTGTGTGTGTGTGTGTGTGTGTGTGTGTGTGTGTGTGTGTGTGTGTGTGTGTGTGTGTGTGTGTGTGTGTGTGTGTGTGTGTGTGTGTGTGCTTGCAATTATTAATTGATATCATCAACTATAGTGATTGAAACCTTATCTTGTATAGTTAATTAAATCTTTAGCTATAGTGCCTTTAGATTGGGTTTGATCTCTTTCTATTGAGAACCTTTGGTTTCTTAACTCAAATACTTATAGGTAAAAGATTATCAAATTTCCTCAAATCATAATTTTTCATTAAGAGCTTAAGTGTTTCAATCCTCATAATTTACAAGGGCATGGAGAGCCTCTCATGAAAAATTAATGAAAAGAAGTCTCTTATGTGCATGTGCTTCCTTTCTATCTCTATTGTATTGATCTAATTACTTAATTTTAACTCTTATATGGTTGAAATGAGAAGACTAGTAATCTCAACTATTAATATGGAAAGCTTGTACGCCACATCGAGGCTCTTTCTCTAGTCTAGGTAGGATTAGTTATACCTTTTATCCCTTCAACAAGGACTTGATTATATAACTTCAATGCTATGAGCCTAGCCCTCCTTGACTCTGATTCTCACAAAGAAACCATTAGGGGAGATTGGACCATTAAGAAAAGGAGGCCCATGGATAACCATATCTATTGTATCTCAAAACTATATCATGTAACATATAATTGGAAAGGTCTTTATGAGAGGATTCTAATATACCAATTTCAAACAAATTTGGAGTTTATATGCTTGAATTATGGCCTCCCAACCAAAAAGTAATATATGTATGCCTAACCTAGCCTAGCCTATATCTATGAATAGCCTAGGCTACACCTACACCTAGCCTAGCCTATGCCTGGTTTAGCTTACATGTACATGTGACCTAGCCTACACATATGCCTAGTCTAGCTTATGTGTATCCCTAGGATAGTCTATGTGTGAGTTTAAGCTTGGTGGGTGCCTATGTCTACCCTAGCCCAGGCTAGCCTATGCCTATGTCAATACCCATGTATCGCCTACACTTGCCTAGTCTATACTTAAGCCTATATCTAGCCTAGCCTACACCCAAGGCTATAGCTAGCTACACCTATCTCTAGCCTATGGTTACCTAGACTATAGCCTAGGTTAGGCATAGCCTAGCCTACAGCTAAGCCAACAATACAAAAGCCTAGCCTACCATGGTGCTTACACCCACGTTATGCCTAGCTAAGGCCATGAAGAAAAGTCTCTATCTAAAACCCTAGTATATAAAAATTGGTGAACCAAAATAGGAGCTTAGGGGGTCCACTACATGTAAACCCTCTATATCACATATATTCAACTTGGACTATTTAAAAATGCCCTTATTTGTGTATTTTTACTTGATAAAAGGCATCCCTTTTCTATTCAATCTATGAATAACCCCTTTATATGACACCATTCTATATGGTAAAAAAATGTGTTAAAAATATATTTTTAAAATCTCTTCTTTTGAATCCACATGATACACTTACATATCTAAGACTGACCCCTAAGAAAAAGAGTCACCTATCACAATACATCTCATTGTAGCTCTTTTGTGATTTTAGGATTGGCCTACACCTATTCCACCTTAGTGTTCACATAATTGAAGCCTAAATATCTTCTCAATCTTCTAGAGACCCAAGAGAAAAAGCCACACTGAGTCTATAGCTTGGCAAACCTTAGGGCAGATGAAGGCATAATGCTTTTATAGATGTGTCAAATGGTATGTAAAATCACATAGTCAAAACCAATTGATACACACATCTATAGACACATTTTTGCAGTGAAAAGTTTAAGAACAAACCTTGCAACTATAAGAGAAGAGAGGCAAACATACCTTAAGCAAGAAAATGCTCTTCCAAAACAATGCAAAACATGCCAAAAGAGAATCTAATAGCAAGAGTAAATAATAAACCTTGCAAGTGTAAGAGAAGAGAGGCAAGTAGACCTTAAATAAGAAACTACTCTTCTAAAACAATACAAACATGCCAAAAGAGAATTAATAGCAAGAGTAAATAATAAAACCTCATGCACTCCTTTGCTTGTATATGCCATATGTTTTCTCATTATTTTTATTTCTCTACTTTGCTCTAATGATCATTGCATGCTCGGCTTTCATAGATTGAGCATCAAATTTTATATGAATTGAATTATCATTGCTATGAAGGTGAAACAAATTATCCAACAAATTTTGTTCAAAGGAGTGGACTCAATTTTTTACTTTTAAATGAATGAATGAAAACGACACAAGCAAGACTAACAAGCATTGATATATGGCATGTGGGGTTAAAACTAAATCAAAATGTTGTAAATTGTCAGTAGTCATTAGACAAGCTAATCTATCATGATCATTCAAATGAGACACTTTCTCTACAAAAATAAGATTCACAAACAATTAATTATTGAATGGACACTAATAGGTGACACGTTTGGTAGCCTAAATTGCTTTGATGCCAAACATCAATGGTGCTCAATGTGGTACCATTACAAAAATAGTCAAATAATATAAGTATTGTGAAATGGTCCATTTAGCCAAAAAATGATATGATCAGCACCAAACAGTCCAACACTTATATTCACTACACATGGTAACTTAATTGATGGCATGCTAAGTACCAAAAGGAAACTTAGCCCCAATAACCAAGCCACTCACTTCTACTATTAGGTGGAAAAAGGACCTATAGATGACATTCCCAATTGCAATTAGTCAAATTGAATAACAAACATTTCATTGTCATATTCTAACTAGTGAGAAACGTTAAATTTTCTTTCTGTAAAACAAAACAACACTGTTTTTGTATCTATTTTTAAGCATGTTAAAAAAGCAGTTTTTAGTTGATAAGAAGCCTAACTAAGCATTATTACACAAAACTTGTAGGGCATAATGATTTTCCTACCACATATCAAGCATGCTAAAAGCATTAAGAGGGCCGTAAAAGACCCTAGCAAGTACACTATGTTTCCAAGAGGTATTTGTGTTATTAGGTTCTCCAAGTTGCTACTTAATCCATCGCCTTATAAATTGGGCTTGTGGGATGGAGACTAGGTTAGCCTCTTAGTGGAAAGCACGATGATGTGATTGAAATCCTACGTGAGAGATGATTAAGAAGATGGCATGTCAAATTATCAAGATTTAATTCTCGATAGAATTGTAACTCTTTAAATTTTGTACTTGGTCAGTCTTATAAGAACAATAATCTAATTCTAAGAGCTTACTTATAAGCTCCACTCCAAGGTCTAAAGTATTCACTTCAACAATGGAAAGTCACATCTTAAGTAGAAGAAAACTAGAAAAGCTTTAATACTAATAAGAAAGGAATGTGTACTTGGAAGAATATGATAGTACAAAGACAATCATGCCTAAAAGATTAGAGATTGTTGGTGACATGGAGATAATTCAAATCAGTAAGAAACATTGGCTTCAAATTTGTGTATCAATGTCATATCAAATCCCATCTCAAGTTGAGAGAGCATCTTGGTTCCTTTTGACAACGAATATTCTTCCTAAGGGATTACTATCAATAAAGCTAGCCTTTTTTTGTAGCGAGACAAAAAGTTGCATTGGTATGTAAAATAAGAATGGTATTCCATGGAAGGTAATCAAACTCATGAGTCATGGAGAGCTTTATGAGCTTCATTTGGACAAATTATGTAAATCCTTTGGTGCCCATAATGTGCTCCAAGGAGTCTCAAAAGTTCCGCCGCTCACAAAACCCGAGGTTTGACGTAAAGTGACTTGCAAAAAATTCAAAAAAAACTTTAAAATATGAATAGCCAGGTTTTAAACCTTGAACCTTTAAAAAGTTTTTAAACTTTGAACATTTAAAAAGCTTGAGTTTTAAAAATAACAAATACACTTAATTTGAGTTAAAAACACCTCCAAAATTTTAAGTTAGAGGCTTTCAATTGTGCTACCAAAAATGATTAGCCGACCAAACAGCTGGTCACCAAAAAACACACGAGCTGTGTATGAATGAATCATGAGGAGATGAGTACGATAACTAGGGTGACTGATCACCGTCGATCGCGGGTGGAGACTGTCCGATCGTAGCTGTTTAGCGGGCGGGGCCGCAACAGGGGCTGAATTGGCAGTAGTCGGGCTCCTCGGCGCGGTAGCTGCGGAGCCTCTGAACGGAGGCGGAGTCCCGGGGCACCTGGGCGGGGTCCTCGTAGATGACGCCATCCAACATGCAGCAGGGCGAGCATATATAGTCGATGTGCACCTCCATATCCATCAGTACCTGATCATGTTCGGCAGCGGCAGCGTCATTACCTGCAGCAGCAACCATTCATTGTAATATCATCGGCCGCAGATATAAGATGTTTGTATCGCACGCATTGGCCAGGTATAATAGTGTTGCGGCGGGCACAGAGAGAGAGAGAGAGAGAGAGAGAGAGAGAGAGAGAGAGAGAGAGAGAGAAAGCGCAACGCAACAATTTCTATGCAGAAACACAAAGCAGTATATGATCAGTATCTTACACATTCGCGTAGCATGCCATATATTCACGTAGAGCACAGAGAGAGAGAGAGAGAGAGAGAGAGAGAGAGAGAGAGCACGCAACGCAACAATTACTATGAAGAAACGCAAAGCAGTATATGATCAGATTCTTACACATTCCCGTAGCATGCCATATATTCACGTATAAGCGCACAGAGAGAGAGAGAGAGAGAGAGAGAGAATATTAACGCGTCATACCTGTAGACGTACTGAAGCTATCATCCTGCCGGGCTGAGACATCCGCCAGATTGCAGATGAAGCAGCTAGTTAAGACCATAATAACAAGGCTCATCCTTAATGCCCATCCTTCCCTACATGACAGAGAGTTCGCCATCTTCCAATGATCAGAGATTCTGTGAGTGAGAGAGATATAGAGAGACAGAGAGACTCTGTGAGAGAGAGAGAGGCAGAGACAGAGACAGAGATGAATGTCAGGAAGGGGAACCTGTTATATAGGTCGACAACGCTACGTATATATAGGCACGTTAGAAGGTGTCCGACCTACGTGCTTCCAAGTACATAAAAATTTTGCATATGAAATGCCAATAAGTTTCAAAGCTAATGTACCCCGCCCCTTTCTAATGCCACATAAAGATTAGATTATAGTATCGTATCTTCACCTCAAATTAAGTTGACATGCCCATCCAGGCTTAGATAATTTGATTATTTGTGTTTTCGATGCAATTTCTTGTTTTCAAATACTTTGGGAGGGTCTCATTTATTTTGCCTTGCTTGAAAATAATATTGGAATAGAACATGCATGTCTTGAAAAGCATGAGTAGTCTAAAAAGCAATTACAATGAAATGAAGGTAACAAATTCAATTCATGGATGTTAAAAAAACAAGCAATTTCATTGAAGCTTATTGCATATTTCACTTATGTTCCGGAAACCATGAATGTACTTAAAATTCAATCTTTTTAAAGTCGTTGATAATCTAGATGTTCAAGAAAATCTATTTACTTATTTGAAGTCGAGAAGTATGCAATACATCTCACTAAATGCTCGTGCAATTTGTTATATATAGCTTGCAATAGTTGCATTCTTTTTTAGGATCATGTCCTACTCCAAGATCCTATCCTTATCTATCTTATCAATTATGGCCTATATGTTGACATCAAATTTATCCTCGTTGTTAATGGTTGATTGGTTTGAATGTCCTTTTTTTGTTATTTTTGTTGGGATAAAGATTGGCCACCCATCTTACTCCCTAACCCTAACTATATACATACACACTTATTCATTAGTCTTTAAGTGATAGGGCAATAAGGTGCTACTCACAAGAGAGCTATTAAGAAACCAAGAACGAAGCATCTTCTCTCTCTCTCTCTCTCTCTCTCTCTCTCTCTCTCTCTCTCTCTCTCTCTCTCTCTCTCTCTCTCTCTCTCTCTCTCTCTCTCTCTCTCTCTCTCTCTCTCTCTCTCTCTGTGTGCAACTCCATCAATTGATATTAGAGCAATTGGAAGTCTCCAGCCAACATTGCCAACAAAAATCTTCACAATCTTTGTTTTTTTAAGATTCGGCGTATGTAAAAGGGTCAAAAAATTCTTGGAATTAGGCCATTAGGGCTTCATTTGCTCCATTTTTTAATTTGAGGCTATTTTTAGGCCTATTTTGTAAGTGCATGTGTCAAACATGCCATTTTATCTTTTTGTGCAATTGTGCACATAGTCAAAACCTATAGATTAGGTCACAAGTTACAGCGTCCACTATGTATAGATATTGCATATGGGTTGCATAATTAAGATAACATGCTACAAGTTACTAGATACAAGAGATATCATATTGCAAAATGATTTATAGAGTTTACATATTTCAAAATTGAAGTTTTGGGTTTACTATCAATTGGTTGTTGTTGTATGCAACAACTATTTATTGGAGGAGAGATTATAATGTACGTACTACTATAGTATATCACTTGCGTATACTATTAGCTATGACATATAGTATCATATGCCTCATTGCTCATCATCAATAGTCATTTAACTTATTCTCAATTTTGGTTATACTAAGCAGTGCTACAAAAACTTAGTTTTAGCTTACTAGTTTCATCATTCTCTATGGACAAGACCTCTATCACATCATGAAATGTAATGGCGCAAATTTTAGTTTGTGGAAAGAGCAAAGCCAAGATGTCCTCATATAGAAGCAATTGAGGCTCATTAGAGATAGATATACAAAACCTTATGACTAGATGAGGGAAAAATCAATTTATTTTACTATTGTGAATAAAATTGAATGAAACCATTATGCACAACTTATGGAAAAGGTTGTGTGATACATATAAGAAGGAGACTACCTCAGTAATGAAGAGATTGTTTGAGTTGTGGATGAAGAAGGGTACTAGTATCGCCTCCCATCTCAATGAATTCAACATAATATTTAGTCCAATACATGCGTAGAAATCAAATTTTGAAAATGAAGTTAAGGCAATCCTTCTTCTATATTCCTAACTTGGCCTACATTATGGGATACCCTTAAGATAGCCATCTGTAATTAAACTCTAGATGGTGAGCTAAAGTTCCATGATATTGTGGGCAATTTATTGGCTAAAAATATATGCAAAAAAACCATAGGCCAAGGCAAAAATGATCAAGCATTTCATTGGCAATTTAGGAAAAAAGGGGCAAACAATAAACCAAGACCATGGGCAGTCATATAGCAAATCCAAGTCCAAGAAATATATTAAATGCTTCCATTGTGGTAAAACAAGCTATATCAAAAAGATTAACTATTATAAATGGACATAATAGCAAAAGAGGAGCAAAAGGACAAGAAAAAGAATGAAAAGGTAAAGTGAAGATTAAGAAAGTGAATGTAGTAACTACATATAAAGATCATGGTAAAGTATTGTCAACTTCTAGTCGTCTTGCATGTGTATTGGTTGCATCAAATCAGGGTATTTGGGACATGCAAATCACATTCTTGGTATGTGCATTATTAGGGATAAGACAAAGAAATTGCCTCATAATCCCAAAAGGATTATATTAGCAAAGTGTGCAACATTTCAATATGGAGAGGGGGAAGGCAGTTAGACTCCATTGTCTCCATATGTGAAACTAAGTGTTGACGATTGTCCCAAATCTAATGAGGAGAGGGCTGAAAGGGCCAAGGTTCTATATTCATCATATATGGTTAGTCTCATGTATGCTATGATTGCCACTCAGTTGGACATTACTTTTAAAATGGCAGGAGTGAGTTAGCATATATCAAATCCCAATAAGAAGCATTGGGAAGCAATGAAAGGCAACTTGAGGCACTTGAATGATATAAGGGATATATATATATATATATATATATATATATAGGGAGGAGAAAATTTAGTATACTTGGGTACATAGCTATAGACTATGCAGGGAATGTTGATAACAAAAAGTCAACCATAGGATATGTCTTTACCTTGTATGACGATGCAATCTCATGGATGTCTCGTATGGAAAATATGTAGCATTATCTATCACTAACATAGAGTATGTACCAACCACAAAGGCATGCAAAGAAGCTATATGGCTTACTCGTCTAGTGAGATATTTAGGCCTTGGAGAAGACATGCCATTGTTACACATTGATATCCAAAGTGTCATTATATTGGAAAAAAATCCTATGTTTCATGCGAAGACCAAGCACATAGAAGTGAACTATCACTTCATTCATCAAAAGTGCTTAAGGATTGTTGAAATATCAGAGTGAGAGCAAGAGAGTGTGCACAAGGGGAAGAGAGAGAGCTCAAGTACAAGAAGAAGATCTTGCGTAATGAATTGTTCACAAGTACAGCTGGTACACTCTCCTCTAAATTGAGACTGACCTCTAGGCTATTTAAATAGCCTCTAGATAACTAACGTTAGGGTTTTCCCTTCCTCTCCAGTTCATTCACACCTAGCTACCCTTATCCACCCTTGCATACATAGGGTTCACATGCCTATGTCTCAACACTCCCCCTCAAGGCTAGAGCGGCATTGGACTACAAGACATGTTAATGCCCCCCTTAAACAAAATGGGATACCTTTATAAATTAGGCTACAAGAGTGCTTATAAGTAGAGGATTTATAGTCTTTAGAAAATTCGATCATCCCATGTTTTGAAGACAAAGTTGCCCTCCAATTCTTTTGGTACTTCAAGGGGTGGTAGGACATTTACTGGTAATATGCCCTGTCTTCTTACATTTGTTGCACTTTATTTTGTCATGATATTTTTTCCAATAGTTACTGATAAAATGTCCCTTCTTTTTGCAAAAGGAGCATCTGGTGGAGACAATATGAACCAAGAGTTCCTCACGGACTATTGAAGTAGATCCTTGACTTCTTTTTTCCTTGTCTAAATAAGATTGGATGGTGCTTTCCAAGGTTGGATTAGAGATATTGGTAAGAGTCATTACAAGGGTTGGGAATACCTTCTTTACAACTTTCAAGAGAATTGCATTGGCATCTTCATCATGAATTAGATGTTGAACTGAGGATAGTTGTGCCATGAGCCCCTTCATGTGAGTAATGAACTTACCTAGGTCTTCTCCTTGCTTACACTCCAGACTAAAAATTTTGACCTTAAGGAAAATTTTAGAGTTCTTTCCTATAACACCATAAAGCTTTTCAAGCGCATCCCATTTCTCCTTGGAAGTGGAGAGCTGGTCAATGTGATGGATTAGGGATTCATCTAGATGAAGCATGATTATGGCTTGGGCTCTTACATCATCTTCTAAATCAAGAGGGTTGATGGATCAATAACCTTGGTCACTTTGATGAAGGGCTAGTAGCTCCATTCCATCATTTTATATTTCACTAGTACCTGCCATGGATAAAAGTCTTTTCCATCAAACTTACGGATCTGAGGTCTAACATCAGCATAAGCCATGTCCATGATAGGAAGTTCTTATCGATTGTTGTAGGCCATGGCAGTGTCTAGTCCTTTACACAATGGCTAGTAAGTGCGGAAGCAAAAAGTGATTATTAATACATAGCAAGCCTAAATTTAATGTGTTATAAGATTATATTTTGCAATGGTCAATGTGTTTATACTAGATTTAACAAATATCTAGCAAGCCAATGATTAGAAGGTTAATCAATAGTGTTTAGAAACACTAATGTCAAGCTTAGTGAGATGCTTGAGTGAAGATCGGTTGAAAGTTGGCTTCCTAGTAAGCTCATTGATGTCCCTCGAGTGTTGGAGCTACTCCTAGATGTACAACATGCTTTAGAGAATATGCTTCAATTATTAGAATCAGTGTTAATGATTCCTTGAGTGAAAAAAATGAAAATAGGAGAGCCTAAAGCTTCCTGGCTATGGCTGCTAGGAAACCCACATCTAGGGTTTTTCTTTATGGAGAAGCATGAATGAATTTTTCCAAACCCTTTTAGGTTAGGATAGCTCCCTTATGGAGCTACAAAATCCCCATGAAGCCCTCCCACGTTTTGCCTTCTATAGTGTGTACAGAAGACTACGGACCATCATGCTATTAGGAATGTTGCCTTTTCTGTGTTTGCTGCAATGCCGGTCTTATGCCTCCAATGTCTAGGTTTGACTTAACGTCCTAATGCGTCTTGAGCTAGAAGTTTCTAGAATAAATTAAGAGCTAATATGGCCTCCTTTGCTCACACCAGCTCCTCCAATGGAGGTATGTTGGCTAGCTATGGAGGTTGAAAGACTAAGATATGGGAAAATGAAGCTTTTCTTTGTGCACTTAGGTTGAGTTGAGGTTTAGGGAACCTGAAGGGATTAGAGATGTCTTTGATACCATGTTGAAATATCAAAGTGAGAGTAAGAGAGTGTGCACAAGAGGGAGAGAGAGGGCTCAAGTACAAGAAGAAGACCTTGCTTAATGAGTTGTTCACAACTACAGCTGGTACACTCTCCTCTACATTGAGAGTGACCTCTAGGCTATTTAAATAGCCTCTAGATGGCTAGGGTTAGGGTTTTCCCTTGCTCTCCAGTTCATTCACACCTAGCTATCCTTATTGCGTACATAGGGTTCACATACATATGCCTTAACAAGGACAAGTGTGTTGGGCTTCTCAAATCTCATACTGATGATAACCCTACAAACTTTCTTACTAAGAGCCTACTCTTTGAAAAGTCTACATATTACAAGATTTGATGGGCATTGGGTAGGGGTGTCTCACATGTATTTACCTTTGAGTTCTTCTATTATTTTGTCTTCCTTAAACACATATTGGCCTCTAAATGGGAGGTTTGTTGGATGAAGTTTGATGTGGCTAACCGACCATCTTATTAGCTAACCCTAACTATACTGTATAGACTCGTTCATTATACTTTGAGTGATAAGGCAATAAGGTGCTACTCACAAGAGAGCTATTGAGGCACCAAGAAAGAAGTACTCTCTCTCTCTCTCTCTCTCTCTCTCTCTCTCTCTCTCTCTCTCTCTCTCTCTCTCTCTCTCTCTCTCTCTCTCTCTCTCTCTCTCTCTCTCTCTCTCTCTCTCTCTCTCTCTCTCTCTCTCATCTTTTTCCATTCTCTGCACTCTAAGTAAACCCATTATTTTTTACAAGCTTTCCTTTATGTTGCTAGACTCTGTTTTCAACATTCATCGTGTGGACTATGTATATCTTACATTCTACTTTCATGTTATATTATAGATTAAGTGCTTGCTTGGTTTTGTTTCTCTACATTGTCTCCTTTGAAGTGGCTCATGAGTGTTGCTTGTAGCTAGCACTATGGATAATGTGGCTACACTTGTGGTAGCATTTGTACTGGGTGAGACTGATACTATGATACTAGTAGAAGTTTGTTTTCTTGTTTTGCTTGTCACTCTTCTACAAAGAACAATAGTATTGTTAAATATAATGTTTTTTTATGTTTAAACATATTCAAGATTAACAAATAAGCATGTTTGATCATTTACATATTACATACGTAGTGGCATTAAATGGATTGGTTTGGCTACTATAGATTTGTTTGTAAATGTTTGTATTGAGTAAGTATGTGACCCTTTCAATTCTTATGATTGGCCTACCATGACTCTGAGTGTAGTGGCTTTCTTCCACATTATTTAATAGTGTACTATTGGGTTCATATTTTGTCACTTTTACTAAGGCCTCGAGCAAGGTATTGAACCTGTAATATAGAATCTCAATTGTACACATGGCAATTAGATTTGTTTTGGTGGCTAGTAATGTCTGAACTGTGATTTTCATAGAAGATTATCAAGTGTATCTTCATACTTTAGTTTGAATCAGCTGAGTATCACTTTTAGGATTCATGTAGATGACATGAGTTTGTGTTAGCCATATTGGATTATAAACAAATTGAGTTTTTGAAGTTTACAACAATGTCTGTACAGTTTGCAATTCTATTATGTTCTCCAAATGGATTATTTTTTGATATATAGTTCAACATGTGCATCAAATTTAAGAGGTCATCATAGTTTATGAAGACATTAATGTATGACAATTTTGTATGTTTGTACAAGGTTACTCATACAAACATACAACATTGTGGTTTATGATGACATTAATGTATGACAATGTTGTATGTTTGTGTGAGGTTACTCGATCTAGACTTGGTTGTTCCTGTGATTTTGAATAATACATCTTCAACATCTTCGTGCAAAGTTTAATGTGGTTATTTGAATTTATAATGTTGTAAATTTATAGATATTAGTTGAAAATTTTGTTGTGCATACGACATTCAGAGTCATTTTTGGATTTCCATGTACTATTTACTTGTAAAAAGGAGATAAAAAATCATATCAATATGTTATCAAGAATTTTTGTACAAAAGTAATCTTTGAAACAAGAAAATTGATTTCTTTTTCTTGGAGATGCATGACACTACAAGGGACATAGTTTCATGATAGTGGATGGGTTTTGTAGGGCACATTGATTGATTGGGGAAGATGTCCACATCCTTAGGAAGCAGGTCCCCTCTATATCCTTAAGTTTCTTTTTCATCTACTACTATAGATGACAGAACCTTGCATTTATATCATTACTCAGTATGGTTGGAGCAAAAGGTAAAATGTATGTGTGACCATTGTTGATGATGCATATATCGGGCATGTAGAATCACAATGAACCATATGTATGGAGAATGGAATTTCCAAAAATGACAAGTAATGTCTTGTTTAATGAAGGGTTAAACAGACTCCCACTTGAATTGAGGAGACATGTTTGTAGTAACTTGGAGGTTTTGCTTGTTGACCATAGTAGAAGGAGGCCAAGCATTTATGAGAGGAGATGGAGGTACCAGAGTCAACAAATATTGGTGACTTTGAGGATGATGAACCCTCGGGGAGTCCACCTTATAGAACATGTAAGATATCATGTGAATTCATTATATTTAGTAAAATTTACAAAATTATATTTACAAAAGGGATTTTTTAATTACAATTTTTAAAAAATCCATAAGTTTAATAAAGTAAAAGGGATCATTTTAAGGCCTTATAGCATTTAAAGAAAGGTTATTTGTTAATATCATTTGAATGTACCTTATATAGATGATTTCTTATAGGTGGACTCCCCGAAGATGAACTTCTATTATTGGCTCATGAGATTTTAGAGGAGGATGTATTGGACAATAATGTGGTTCATAACTTCTTTTCTCATGAGAGAAATGAAAGAGGTGATGTCATGAAGCCATGAACGTACATGTACTTTTGCACGATCTCCATTATATGAAGGATACCCTTACTCGATTTTGCATGCATCACTTGAGTTGCTAAACCTTCAAATAATTTATGGATAGAGCAATTTGAGTTTGAATGCACTACTCAAGTAAGAACTTTTCTTTTAGTATTTAAAGGTAAATGGTTTAGGGTGAAAATGTATGAACATGTGATCCAACCTCATAGGATCAAACAAGGAGATATGTGACTTCTCTTAGAGGGTTAGACAACGCTCACATCCATGCATGCATCAATTATTATTACCTCTTTATAGGTTAAACCAATATTTTTTTAAGAGTGTCCAATCTATGGAGAGACAAGATATAGAGTAGATGTGAAAAATGTGTAGATGCTCACAAGGCTTTGTAGCATTTTCCCATCATTCCCCACATACAACATATGTTCAAGTGTAAATCTATTTTGCAAAGCTCATGAATGACATTCATCTCATGGATCCCTTGATGGTAACTGAAGAATTGCTATTGACATACCAGCACGGAAGTATATAAAGGACGTGGCATTGATCTCATGGATCCACAGATGGTAACTAAATAATTTCTACTGACATACCGACATGGAAGTATATAGAGGACATGCAGCCAATCTTCAAGGAATATCCTAGAAACTTGAGGCTTGATTTGAGAATGGATGAGGAATGGATGGTGTAAATCCATTTGGGATTAAGAGTACATCTTATAATGTATGGCTAGTAGTGTTGGTGACCTATAATATTCCACCCCAATGGCAATAAAGAAAGGGCACATTATGTTGTATATTTTAATTCCTATAAAGCATAAAGTCAAGAATATGGATGTGTATCTAGAGACCTTGACTAAATAATTACAAATGCTTTGGAGAGATATTGAGGTGAGATGACATGTCGACCTCCATCATCACAAGACTTTATATTGATATGTGTCTTGATATGGATGATGCACAATTTTCCTAAATATGGTGGATCTTCAAGTATGGAACTCAATAACCAATTTTCATATATGTATATTGATGTGAATTTTTGGGTTTGGCGTTAATTCCTATGAGCATATGGTTTAGGTCTCTCTACTTTGGCTACTACGCATGTCCCATTTATGGTTCTTCATTGGTTTCTTCATGACCAACTAATATACAGAAGATGATTTATGAGAATCATCATAAGTTTCTCCCTATTGATCATCCTAAGCCTAAGGTACCTTTAAATGGGATTCCATCACAATCATGGTCCATTTGCAACTGGAATGATTTATTGAATTACATAGAACATCCATCTCCACATGGCATGAGACCTAATACTATTGGTTTTAACAACCCAAAACTTTTAAGGCATGTGAAATGTGCATTGTGTACTTCTTGGATCAAATACTCTCTATATTCTTTCAAATACCTTATTGGACCCCCCTAAAGATCAATCACCTTCTAAATCTTATGCATATATTCAAGAATAGGGGATCTAGCACACGGGATCACTTGATTGGGGCATGAGATTTTGAGCATGAAAAAGAGAAACTATGTAGTGTCATTAGGCAAAGGATGCTTGTCCCATAAGAACAAACAAATGGAAATACCATTCTACCACATGCACTATGGAAAATTGATAAATAAGGAGAAAAAGATTGTGAAACAGGCCATAACAAAGTTACGCACACCCACAAGTTGCATGTGTTCTTTAAAGGAGCCCTCCATAAGGACCAAATGAAGAGATGTGGAGCAGTCATTTAGCTTAAACTCTCACAATTGTCATAAGATGCTACAACTAAAAGTCTAGAATTACACACATAACTTATAACTATTGTTCCTTTCAACAAAGTGATTACATGCATATCACGTTAGTCGTTTATACTTCCAACCATCTCGCATTGCACTTCAAAGAAAGTACAAGAGACTACTTAAAAACCTACATACATATGACCTTAGTAGTTTATACTTCCTACAACAATCTCGCATTGTGCTTCAAAGGAAGTACAAGAGACTATTTAAAAGATGGGGAGCTTGGGGGGGGTACTATGAGTACATACCAATAAAAATGTTGGTGCACACAAAATGAGAACCATGTTTCACTTACTTGTGCTAATAAATTATTTATGTATCTTTCTTCATAGATATATTAGCTCAAAGGAAATTGATCCCAAAACACTATAAAGGATTTTGATCCCACAACACTTCAAAATGGTCAAGTGATGGTGATTGGGGCAATGTGTTTCATGGAGGAGACTTTCCCACCAACTACACTCACAAGCCAACTACATATCATAGTAGATTTGGTGGATGAGATGGCTATATGTGGCATATTCATGCTCGATGGAGGTTTCTTCTTGAGCACTTTATGAAGACCTTTAAAGGATTTTGTGAGGCAAAATGCAGAGCCTAAAGGTAAAGGTTGGTTCATGCTTGATAGATGGTTTTTCTTAAGCACTTTATGAAGACCTTGAAGTATTTTGTGAGGAAAAATGCAAAGCCTAAGGGTATCATGGCTAAAGGTTAGTTGGTGTAGGAACCACTTGAGTAAATCTCTAAATTTCTTGTCCAAGTGGATTTCTTTCTCCCATGGTTATGGATTAATGAACAAGACTCAAGGATGACATCCATTATGCCTCAAGGAAGAGGGTGTAGCAAGCTAATGGATATAGAGATGCATTAAAAAATGAACACGTTTGTGTGCTCAATAGTGATGTGATGAGTTGATGGTGGCAATGTATGAGGATGTAAAGGCAAAAAAGAGATAGGGAGAGTAGGATCTTTGTACATGCAATGGGCATAGTGTCTCATATGATATGGATTTAAAATCATTGCCAAAGGACCTTAATATGGGTTGGTTGCATGGGGAGATGCAAAAGAAGAAAGAGATAATGTTGTGGTTATCACAATGACTTAATGGAAATATGCTAGAGGATGCTTGTCAAAAGTAAGTATGTGTAATGTTTCATTTATATAATATTTGTCTTGAGGATGTCTGCCAAAGCTAATTATATCCAATATTTTCCTTATATAATAAGTGTTAATCTAGCAACATCATGGTATATGTATAATTAATCACTCTTGTTTTGATAAACTACACAATGTTCAATGCTATGTGGTGTGAGGGAAAGCATTTTCTGACTCAAAGGATTGACGAAGAAAAAGGCCCAAAATACTAGAGCCCATTGCTAGCTTTGAGAAAGTCAATGGAAACATGGATTATTAGTTTGGTATGATCCAAGATGTATACAAGCTCAATTGTCGAACTTTCTTTGTATATATTATTGATGTTAAGTGGTTTAAGGATGCGGCAAAAACAAAACCTAATGCCCAATCAAGCATCATGCCAATGGATTTATAACCATCAATTCTACAAAGCTATGTCAAGGGAAATATGGGACATTGGTGTTACCACAACAATGTGAGTAGGTGAATGTTCTCCTCATGTTCTCTAGATACAGAGATTTCATATGAACATACATGAGAACTATCCTTGATTTTGTTCATTTTATCAAATCTAATCATAATATGCTTCTAATTTTACTTCAACATGTTGTCTTTCAGTCAATGATGGAGAATAATAGATGGTGGGTGACATGTGATCTCAATCTCCCTACACTTTTAGATGGATGTATCATACTTTTACATCTATTAAGCATATAAAGTATGCTCCTCATACTAGAGATGAAAATGACCATGAATCAAGAGAGATAAAGGATGATCATCATGTAGGAGACATAAATCATAATAATGCCATCATACATAAAGATGATCATGCAGTCATGATTGATAATAACGATGATGAGCATAGCTACAATACTAGTAGCAAGATTAATTTTTTGTAGATCTAGATGTTGAAATGGACCTTGAAGTAAATAGTTTAGTAAGGATTGATTTCATTACATATGAGTTTGAATATCTATCTTGATAAACATTGTACTTTTGTATTTATTTTGCAATTCCATGACTTTTACATATCTTGTGTCTTTCATGTCTAAATTCTTCAATGGAAATATACACATGTAAAGTAATCCCATTAAGAAATATGATATTTAATTGACTTTACATAAAATATACTTACAAGTTTAATGGCATATTATTTATGGATTTTGATATTTGAAGTTGTTTTGTTGTTTTTATTTTCTCAATTTAAGAAATGCAACAGGAAAAAGAGTTTTGAGAAACTCAGTGCTCTTTTTAGCAATAGCTACAGCGTAAATATATGTGTGTAATTTAACCATGCAAAGCCACGGACCCAGTTATATCCATGTTTAACTAACCACTACACATATAACAAGTTTTTTTAATTGATACATTAACATGCATGTAAATATGTATCATGTCTCCATATCTCTACTCCGATTTTGCTATAATGAAGGTGAAGAACTCATTCATCTTGATAGAATGATAAGAAGGTGATAAGTTTCTTTGTGTTACAACCCTTTTGACTTCTTTCTAGTTTACAAGCGCTTTGGTGGTAGCATAGACTTAACATTGCTACTTCCATCACAAGCATGCCTCGCCTACCAATCATAGCTTTGCAATCATGGCATTATTAGTTGCATTTGTTTCTACTACATCAAAATAATATTTAGGGGTCTTGATCCAAACTTCAATATCAATCTTGACATTGGATCCTTTTTTTGTAAACTCAAACAGCTTGATTTGCTTCAAGAGAAATTTCTTTTCTTTGAGCTTAACATTTACGCTTGCAAAGGTGCCTAACAACTAAGATCACATTATTTAGAGCAAGTCCTATGTGATTTATATACTTTTTATCTTTGATTTTATCCTTAAAATCATTAGGTAAATACATTTTCGGGACATTTCATATCTAAAGTGTGAAAACAAACAGGTTCTTCAATGTTATAACAAAGTTTTAATGTGTACCTACGGGATGAGTTATTCAGTGATTTATGTGGCCTATCAAGACACTACAAGATATAGGCCTTATACCGACATTAAAAGCGACGAAAATGTAAATAACAAAATTTGCCCCCGTCATCACAAAAAGCGTCATTATTGGCGATGCCATAGAACAATCGGTATCGTAATAATGACGCAAGTAACAATGCGTGCATGTAAATTTGCGACGCTAATAGCGACGGTAAGGGGAAAAAAAATTGTGTCAAGGCAGAATATAGCACTGTGTGCTTTATTTGGGCCATACGAAATAGTTTTTGCACTATGTACAATGCTCGTGTAAACAAAAACAAAGTGTACTGAAATCATAACACTGATACATGAAATAAATACATGATTGCATAATGAAAGCAACTAATACAATCATGACAAGATATCACTACTACATAGAAAATGTCTACATAGATCAAGCGACCAAAAAAGAAGGGTGTATGAGCTCCAGGGATCCAAGGGCGAGCTACATATCCTCGCCATCTGAAAGCTCGTCCCGCCGCAAAGGAGCATCGAACGGATTCTGCAAAAAAAGAAACAACTACACATCAATCCACCATACAATAATGCATTCTAATAAACATGGTAACTACGGACAAGAAAAATGAGTGACTTACAGGGCCGTCGCGTCTATACAATCGGTTGATCAATTCAGTGAGATCGTGCCTCTCTGCATATCGAGTCTCAAGGCCGATCGGATCGCGATTTGTAATGGAGTGCTGCAAAGAAAACAAAATACTAACTGTTAGAAACATGATTGTCAGTACAAAGGATATTGCAAAAAAATAAGCAAGCAAAACAAAAGAAAAACTTACAAAGTCCTTCAGATATGTCTTGTGGCCGCCACTCCCAAGATGATGGACCACTCCGGCCTCTAGTCGTGCCCTCGCCGCCTCACGCTACTGACTCCAATGTCCTAGAGAATCTATAGTCTCCTCCCTCAGTCGGCACCAGTCGTCCGCATCTAGCCACTTGGGCTTTACAGCCCCACTCTTGAGTGCCTTGCGTGTATCCGATCGTTTGTGTGACATATATGCACACATGCAGTCCATCATCTAGCCCGTAGAAAATCTATCTGATATGGCTGGAACAGGAAACTCCTCATGCAAGGATGCTACTATGTAGTCCTTGCTCCCCTCCAGTATGTTTTTCCAATGATCTAAGACGTTGTGCCAAAAAACTTGTTGGCACAACTCTCTCATGCGAGCCATCACCCTCCTCCCCTCATCATTCATGATGATGGCTCCTGACCTATCATCGACAAGATAGGCATATCCCTCTGGGATATGCCTAAGATGGGTCCTCTCCCACCTATGTCCACGCTCCTGGGCATATCCAGGAGACCCCTGTACATCCAATATACCGACCGAGGCAGTATCTATCGGAGTAGCACCCATAGGGGTGCCACCTGCAGACGGCTGAGCAAAAGCCAGAGTAACTGGAGTAGACGTCCCCACAGGTATGACAAATACTGGAGGTGACACAACTCCAGCAAAACGACGAGACAGAGACACTGCGTCCATGCCTCCACAGCATCCACCTAAGCCACACTCCCCGGAACTGCCACGAGAGCGAGGAGCCGCATCTGTATCCCATGCTGACCGCGGGCTCACTGCCTCCATATCTCTACAGCATCCCCCTGACCCTGAAGCATTCCCTCCGTCTGGCCCAAGTCTGGAGTGTCGACCTCGTCTGCTCAAAGTCGAAGCATCTGATCGCGTCAAAGTAGATCTAGTAGAGCGGCCTGACGATGTCCGAGACAGCTTCTGGTCCACCACGTCTCTGAAACTCGCCATCTGATCTGGAGACATGCGCATGAAGATATCTTGCAACTCCTCATCGCTCATTCCTCGACTCATCCTGAAAATGTCACCTGCACAGACAAAAAAGATGTTAGCATAATCAATTTAAATCATACAAAGCATGGTAATATAAATCCTTAAAAAATGATCTCCTTTAAAATGCATATCTAATGTATCCTTATAAGTGATTAGTCAACGAATTGAGTAAGTGGATGCTCCAAGTATGAAGTATCCTATGGTCCCATGTCAATCTCCTGACACAACTCCGCATGCACTGGAAGGTCGATAGACATGTCACCACAAAAGAATGAGTCCACCTCGTTCTCAAAGAATTCTTGGACTCCTATATTTCCATCATTGTTAGCCAATGATGGCTCCTCTACATGCTCCAAGCTTTCGGTGGCCTCCACCCCTTGCAATATCAACCCCTCTATTTGCATATTGTCCTCATCTATGCTTGAAACATCGCTTTGATCATATACTTTCGCACTTCGGGGAGCTGAAGGTATAACATACTACCATTGAGGTTGTCGGGGGTTTGGATAGAAGATTACATATTCACAAACACGTACAAGAGAGATTAAACTATTGTGGCATGTACCATGTCGTAATACAATTAAGAAACAAATGAGTTCATGCATATGTTCACAATGGGCCGATAACACAAAGGTGTTGCGCAAATCTGTCCATTTTTTTTCGGAATCTATTTCGAGAAATCCAGATGGACCTCGTCGAGCTATTGCTCCAGCTCCTTCAAGTACCACTTTGAACCACTGCACATCGAATAGTATCATGGAGAAGCTATGGTAATCCACCGTAACAATACTTTGCAAGTTTCCAAAATACTACATCTCATCTATAAGTGTATTTGGATATGTTGCTTGTCGTCGGCTCTCCTACTCGAACCTTGCCATGATACCACAGTCCATTGTGGAGTGCATTTTGTCAATACGCTCCACGCAAAAATGTCATCCATACGACCATGCTGCACTATATATTTTGTACTGTACATTGAAACACTCAAATTAGTTATCGCATATAAAATATAGATACGACAAATCCTAAACACATCATCACCTTTGGACTACATCCCCTCAAGAATTCCCACTCCTCCATTGAGACATCCGCCCCTTCGTGAGACGCTGTGGTCAAAGCTGCATGCAACCATCGCGTTGACATAAACCACGGCATCTCCTCCATGCCCTCAGGATATCGAATCGGTCGATGGCGCGTACTATGTTGAAATTCAGATCGCGCTTCCTCTCGATCTTGCCTAGCAATCTAGTATTTGGCTAGCCACGTCTCCATAAAGGCATGGTGTAGTATACAAAAGCGATTCACCTTCTCCTCCATTGCAGCATCCATTCTTTTTTCTACCCTATTTCCAACCACCACATCTCCGGTCAGTCTACCATCGTCCTTCAGTGACCATAGCATTTTGTTGTCTAGATCCACTATTGGTAGCCATTGTGAAATATGCACTAGCGCCTCAGACACCAACCAACCTTCAGTCATGCTACCTTCTGGATGAGCTCATTGTTTCATAAAGCCTTTCAGGGTTTTCATGAAGCGCTCCAAGAAGAACATCCATCGCGTATGGATAGGTCCAGCAATCTCCACTTCATCTACAAGATGCACAAGAAGGTGGATTTGTATCGTGAGCATGCTGGTAGACAGGTATTTCTCAAAGAGACAAACTGTCTCCACTGCTCCCCGCCTCACGGATTCAATAGAGGACGTCTTAATCTCATTCTATGAGATCCATTGCACCAAATTCGACAACCTGTAAATGGCCCCGCGTATTTCTGGAGTAAGGCATCTTGCTATCGCGATCGGTAGTACAAATTGCCACAAATGAGAAAGTATTATGAACAATGGCTACACTCCAAATAGCAAAATGCACACGCCAATTACAATCCATTCGTAGTACAAACCTAACATATCTTATGCTAGTCATGGGATTTTAGCCCTAATAATTGGTCATCTTTAGAAAATGCAGACCTGAGAGAACGCATCATACCCGTCAGAGTGCGGATAGACTTGACTACTTGCTTCACAATGCACTCTTCTTTAGTGGACAAAACCCAAGGAGCGCGAGGTAGCTGCACGCGACCATCAGCACTCGACTGCGGCCAAAGCGCCTCCATCTTGCCTATCTCCTTCAAATCCATTCGTGCCCCTATAGTGTCTCTCTTTCCTGTGATGTGGTCGCATAGCAAGCTGCCCACATTCTTGAAAATATGCATGGGATCCAACAAGTGGTTGATCTATAAGTGGGTCCAATGTAGCAACTTGTAGAAAACTGAGAACCGTCGCATTTCGTTTGGATGTGACTCCGCGTGGACCATTTTTAGCTCGTACCAGCTTGTGACATTTATAAGTATTGGAGGTCGTCCAAGAAAACCTTCTCTGAGTTCATGACCCTCTGGCAAGAAAGCGGCGTGTCCTTGATATACTATCTTCTTCATGGTTTGTGACCTTCGGGAGTCTAACTGTAGCCCTACACAATGGACATGCATGATAACCTGAGGTAACCAAACCCATTCCAACACCTCTATCCAATGAATACAAACTTGAACAAGATAAAATATAGATATTACCAACGAGAACGGAAGCCTATTTACCTGAGCACTCTCCGAATCCCGGAAAGTCATGCATCGTCCACATGAGAATGGCTAGAATATTGGCGGACCATTGACCATCGCGCTTGCTCATATCTTGCACGGTGACCCCCTCCTCCCACAAAATCTTAAGCTCATCGACTAATGGACGAAGATACACGTCCATATTTTTGACTTTCTAGGGGCCAAGGATGAGTAAGCTAAGGGTGAGATGTCCTTTCTTCGTAGAGAGCCATGGAGGGATATTGTAGTTGACAAGGACTATAGGCCACACACTGTAAGAAGTTGAGAGCAGCCCGAATGGGTTCACGCCATCCATTGCAAGACCGAGCCGAAGATTCCTTGGCTCTCGAGCAAAGCCTAGGAAGGTAGAGTCAATGTGGCTCCATGCGCGTGAATCCGTTGATATTCGTTGAACTCCATCTATGGACCTATTCTACGCATGCCACGTTGTCAAGCTTGCCATGCCGGACGTATAAAACATGTGGTTTATGCGGGGGATAAGCAAAAAGTATCTAAGAACTTTTTGAGGGATGGTTTGCCCTTGCAAGTCCTGTCGATACCTATGAGCACGCACCACACTTTGGACATGTCTCCATAGTCTCGTATTCTCCTTGAAACAGTATGTAATCATTGATACATGCATGGATGCTATTGTAGTCCATGCCAAGCTTTCGTAAAACGTGTCGTGCATCATCACAAGACTCGGACATGGTATTTGCATGTGGTAATATATGATATTTTAATAACCTGAAAAAAATCGTAAAACACCTTTAAAAAGCACAAATATTTTTAATAATAGTGTCGAAAAGAAATCAACGAAGCGTATCTACAAGGTACCTGAACAACTCGATCACACTCGCATCGGTCCACCCGTATTTTGCTTGCACATTTAGGAGTGCAAGCAGTGTTTTCAGGCGAGATACTCGGCACCCATCATATAATGGTATGGATGCTTCCTCTCTAATCGGATCAGAAGTCTCGACATCCATGGGAATCAATGCATCGATCATTACCTCCATCTCAAGCTCTAAGATTGTAGGTAGGTCTGCAAGACTGCCTGTCTCCTCTAGTATTGATGGTATAGATTGGGTAGTGCCTTCCAAGTGGCAGATTGGCTCATGCATCCATCCATCACACGCCCATGAACTCTTCTAATTGGCCGCAAAGGGTGCACTCCTCCTTGGGACAAGACGTCACCTCCCTGGATAGAAAATTTGCCAGTCACACCCAATCTTCTTGTATATGGTATTCAATTAGCTTGCAAGTACAATGCATGATTGATATTAACTTTTCTTACCATTTGCTGAAAATATGCAATCGCATAATCAATGATCTCAGATTGAAACTCGCCGAAGCGTCGTATGTGTTCTATAGACAATCGACATTTTCGTCTAATTGCCAGCTTGCATTGAGAGCAAGGACATGGGACACGCTGATTAAGATACACCTCGCGATCTTGAACAACAAGACCTTCATCGTTTTCCATTTTGTCTACGTTACGATTTGTTATCATTATTTTTTTCTTTCTTAAATTATTTTGAGAAGGGATTTCTTCTCTTATAACTCAGCAAAAATTAGCGTATGTAAAGTCTCCACCCACCCACCCACAGATGAACATATATATGTCGGAGTGTTTCCCGTCTCGTGGTGTTACACCGGACCTCGCCACCACTCTCTCTTTGTTTTTATCCATTCATTATCTCCTCTCCTTCCATCTCTCTCTCTTTTTCTCTTTCTTTATTATGATGTATGTTTATTCCCTCTCTCTCGTTCCTTCTTCATTTTTCTCTTCCTCCCTCTCTCTCATTTTCTTTAACGATCACGACTACAACTACGATGAAGACCACGATCATGACCACAACTACGACCACGACCACAATCACGACTACGATTGTGACAACCATGACCACGACCATGACCATGACCACGATCACAATGACCACGACCACGACCACGACAACCACAACCACGACCACGACTATAACTACAACCACGACCACAACTACGACTACGACTATGACTACGACCATGACCACGACCATGACCATGATCATGACCACGACCACTTATATAGAGAGGAAGAGAGAGACAAGAGTTAGGGAGAGAGTAAAGTTAGAGAAGAAGAGGAGAGAAGTGAGAGAGGTAGAAACAGAAAGAGAGAGAGAGAGAGAGAAAAGAGATAGGGGGAGAGAGGACTTAGGGAGAGTATAGAAAGAGAGAAAGAGGGAAGATTGAGGGAGAGAGAAGGGTTGAGAAGAGAGAGGAGAAAGAGAGAGAGATCCAACTAGAGCATTTAACACCCATAGCCAACACACCGTGGAGAACACAAGCACAAATTGACATTGACTTATGGCAAGAAAATCCACCACAAAACAATAGTTATAATACTCGAGGTAGGATTTCAAAGTCTTACTAATTTCAAAGTCTTACTAATTTCAATCGGTCATGGATGCTATACTATGGGTAGGTTGCACTCACTAAGAATAGAATTGTCTTTTCTACCAATGCCCCTTTACCATTTACAACTCACCCACCTTCTCTCCACACTATTGCACACTACAATCTCTATGAGTGCATGAGATTGGGATCTCCAGAGATACCAAAGCATGATCTCTAGCTTGATGGTTGCATATATACTACTATTACTCATGGAAGAAACCTTAAAATAGTTATTATGCTCAAATATATGCTTGTTAGAGCAGAAATTTGTTCCTAAGACTATTCTAAGGATGAAAGAGGGTTAATGATAAAAGAGTATCCTTTCGTGCAAGTGATATTATATTATATTTTTTAATTAAAATTGATAGTTGAAGATGAGTTTCCTAAGAGAACTTGTGGTGATGAACATAAGGGACAATCTAGAAGTTATGTAGAAAAGAACCTTTACTACCTAGGCTACTCATCACCTAATGTATTACCAGGACTAGTAACTTTAAATAATGTAAGATAAATAAAGTACAATGATATACTTGGGATGGAATTGTTTATCTTTAGTACTAGTTATTATTATACTTAACATAACAAGGGTAAGTTATTGTGGATCGCATCTTCTTTTGCGAAGCATATGAATGATGCTATTTTAGTTTTTTGTATTTGTCTTTTTAAGAAGAGATTGATTTTTATGGAATATCCAAAGTTATTTTTGGATTTAAGTTATAAAAAATGAATGTTTTTCTAACTGATAGGCTGATTGCCTTTGTTGTATACTTCTACAAAAGTTCTTGTGCCCTCATAGGTGGATATTTGGTTACACACTAAACCTCCCCCAAGGTTAGTGGGTAGATCCCTTCACCAAGGGGATAGTTTGAGCATGGTGGAGGCTAGGACAAGCCCCATATATGAGAGGTCTCTTTGTAGGAAGGACATTATGCTAGGAGGTGCAAGTGTGCTAGGGTTCTAGCCATATGTCCCTTAGGTTTGTTGAGGATCGGCCTAACCCCTATGAGCCTAGGATGAGCTTATTGTAAGGTCTTATTTCCTTTTCTCTCTTTCTCTCCCTTTCTCATTTCCTCTCCCTCCCTCACCCTCATCCTCTCTTTCTCTCTTTCCCTATTAGGATTAATGATTTTTCTCTCTTTTTCTCTCTCCTCTCCCTCTCTCATTTCTTTTTCTCTCTTCCTCTCCCTCTCTCATTTCCTCTCCCTTCTCCCTCTCTTTCTCTCTTTCCCTATTATGTTTAATATCTTTTCTCTCTTTTTCTCTCTCCTCTCCTTCTCTCATTTTTTTATCTCTCCTCTCCCTCTCTCGTTTCCTTTTGCTCTCTTCCTCTCCCTCTCTCATTTCTTCTCCCTCCCTCACTCTCTCCCTCTCTTTCTCTCTTCCCCTATTATGTTTAATGTTTTTTCTCTCTTTTCCTCTCCCTCCCTCTCTCTTTCTCTCTCCCTCCCTCTCTCCCTCTCTTTCTCTCTTTCAATGTTTCCCTCCCTCTCCCTCTCCCTCTCCCTCTCCCTCTCTCATTTCCCTATTATGTTTAATGTCTCCCTCCCTCTCCCTCTCTCATTTCCTCTCCCTCCCCCTCTTCCTCTCTTTCTCTCTCATTTCCTCTCCCTCCCTCTCCCTCTCTTTCTCTCTCATTTCCTCTCCCTCTCTCAATACACACGGATTATACCAAAAACAAGTAAAAGAGAGAGAGAAAACTCCATCTCCCTCTCTCATTTTCTCTCCCTCCCCCTCTCCGTCTCCCTCTGTTTCTCTCTCCCTCCCTCTCCTTCTCCCTCCCTCTCCCTCTCATTTCCTCTCCCTCTCTCGATACAAACAAATTATACCAAAAACAAGTAAAAGAGAGAGAGAAAACATAAAAGCAAAGGAGGAATGGACAATGCACTCGTCGTAAAGACTCGAAGAAGGGTTTGGCAGCTCCTCTTCGCGACAGCGGCTCCTCCTCACCTTCCGTACACTAGATCCTCCTCTTCTTCGTGAACAGCAACACCAGCGGTGGCGGTGGCGGTGAGAAGCCTTCTTTCTCTCTTTCTCTCCCTCTCAACAAGATGGTCGCTCTCCCTCTCGCTCTCTCTTTCGTGAATGCACGAAAAATTACGCGCTCGGGTTTTAGCCCATGTTTTTTTGCTCTGGGTACCGTCGTTATTTGTCATCGCTAACACATGTCGCTATAGCCTCATATCCTTGTAGTGAGAGTAACTTAGTGAATGATACAACATAAACTGCCAGTTCATGTAATGAATATGTAAGTAACCTAAATTAAATTATTAGAGACCATTACCAATATGCTAAGACTTATTTTGAGTGATACAAGTCTTTCAAGCCAAAAAATATGAAAATGTGATATATTTACAAAAAATAGCATTTTTTGCTATTCTGAAGGGATTTTTACAAGTCCACCCATGCTATCTTATCGATTAGGTTTATTCACTTTGATTTGAGTACCTTGATGACCCTATTCCAAGTTCATTAATGAAACTTATGGTCAAAAAATTTGCATATATGCACAAAAAAAATACAAGAAAAGTAAATAGCAAGAGTTTGAATGGCAAAAAGCATAAAAAGCAACAGCGAAAAGCAAGCTTGAATTGTTATTAATGGTTACAAATGGAGATCTAGGCCATTGTTACAATCTTGGACAAATAAACAAGTGATTTAATCTTATGATTAACAAGGCTAAAGTGAAAGAGAAGTGATTCTATCTCTTTACATGTACCTCTAGCATAGAAAGGCTTGCCCATAAGAGGTTATTTTTTAGGTGAACTTTGCTACCTATGATTTCTTAAGTCTATCCCACTTGGAAAGTTCCACCCTATTCTCACAAGGATCACCATAAAAATAAGGTCCCTAAATAATATTAAAGTCACCTAACAATTTATCTAGCATTATTCCACATGCAACTATTTGTGCAATTTAACCTAAACCAAAGTGGACCTATGTCACACTTGATTCAAAGAAAGTGAGAAAGAAGGGAGAGCTAGTGCATCAACCCCTTTGCCTATAAAGCAAAGTCTCATCCTAGCCCCCTAAAATGACACAAGATGGACCTTAAAATAATCTTCCTATGATAGTAGCATTTTGGCCATTCCTACTTGCTGCTAATCTATCTTTTTGAGAAAAACATCTAGGCATACTGACACCACCCAACCATAGGGCGAATCTACAACCCTTCTACTTCCCTTTCATGGCAGTCGCTTAGTTATCTAATTATCTACGACATTTATTTTAACACATAAAAACAATTAGGGCTTCATCAACCTAAGTCAAAATGAAATTTCCTGGCAACTGTAATATTTACAAATTTCTTTCGCATTCTTCACATGAAACTCCCCTTGTAGGAGGTCATAATTTGAAATTATGGAAAAAAAATTAATTATTCCCTCCTTCCCCGAGCCGACTGTCGTGCTGGGGGAGAGGGAGGGAAAGCAAGATGAATAAGCATCCCTACTGGATGCCATGGAGGGGGCAAGGGCATGCAGGATGCCACGTCGGGGCATGAAGGTCCCCTCCCTCAGCTATAAATGCCATGGGAGGAGTCGTAGGGTAGGGGGAGACTACTGTCGAGAGAGAGGCCGATACACTGATGCAGGCCAACACACTGATGCTGCCGTAGTGGGGAAGGGAAGCTGTGAGATAGAGGAGGACCCATCACGCTGCACCAAGAGTGGAGGGAGGAGCCATAAACGCCACTGAGAGGGAGCTGAAACCAATGTCGCAAGCCGTGAAGCAGTGGAGGCTGTGAACTTGGACGCGATGCCACCATTTTTTCTTCCACGTGGGCTCTCCATGTTGATAATAGCCTTCTGGAAGCTTCTTGAAGCTTCCAAGGGAGCTTCCTAAGCCCCCTTTCATATTGCACCCCCCCCCCCCCCCACACAAAATCTTCATTGTGGGCTTCCTCCTAACCCTTATTCATGTGGGCTTGATAAACCCCCGCCCCCCCGGAATCCAAAGGCCCTATTGTGGTCCTCATACTCCCCTTTCCCCCCCTTCTTTTGTCCACCGTGGGCATTTTTAAAACCTTCCCCTTCCTCGTAATTAAACCCCATTCCCGTGGGTTTCTCCCCTCCCCCACGAAAATCCCTCTAGAAGGCCTTTTACGCCCTTGCCCTTCTTTTCAATCCCTCAAAAATCCATTTAGTACCCCTTTTTTTGTGGAATCCTATCAGAGTCCTTTAAAAAGACTCATTAAGCCCTTTTTTCCCTTGGATTTCCTACAATCTCCCAATTAGCCCGAGTGCTAAACCCCTTCCCTTCCCGTGTAGAGTTTTGGCATGTGAAGGAGACCGCCAACATCATAAATCCGCATCCAAGACGAAAAGGCCGCATTCGCGATAGCTCCTAAGAAAGCACAAGGCGCAACCACAGGAGGATCATCTCCTAACATCCATGTGGACATTTCACCACAAGTCTAGGTTTTTCTTCCTAATTTCGATTTACGTCGTTATAATTCAATCGTGCATGGATCATTTTTGGAGATAGGCTGCATTTTTCGTTTTAAATACTTTGACTAATTTAAAAGAGATAGCTCACAATGGAAGAATTCGGTCATTAGTATTTTTCAATAAAACGAACAAAATAAAGCAAGCATAAGATTTCTATGCATGTCTAGCAAGTGGGTTTTATGCATTAATTAGATTAATTAATGCCCATCTTTACAAAACAGAATTATGATAGTACACTTCGGCATGGAAGGAATAAACCGCATATCACATTATTGAACATATTTTCTTTGAAATGATTCATTATAGAAAGTTGCTAGCAACCGTAGGAAATTGCTAGGGCTGCATGAAGAGGATTTAACTCTAGGCAAGTGGCCTAAAAACTCAAAAATCAACGAAACGTTGTGTAAGTTCTGCATACGACAAATTCATTTGGAAATGAAAGTAGAAAAAGGCTGCATGTTTTAGTATGAATCTTGTTTGCATGTTATAGGATGATCAATTAAAATCAGGCTACAACTTAACCTATGCTTTGACCTTAAACCGAAAAGTTAGGGTTTGTAAATCAACTTACATGTAGACAATGAATCATGTGGTTACGGAAATGGTAGCGTAATTATCTTCAAGAATAGACAGGTTTAATTGGTTTAAACCTAAACACCTAAAACCACAAGGTACTCGTTTAGGAAGGGTTAATTCAATGCAACATATCCCAAGGAGCTACCTAGGATTAGCACGTTGAGGACATTTACCTAGTCGCTCGTATTGCCAAAGCTGAAACTCCTAGACCCTAAAGACTTGCCCACATTCACAGAATGTAGGGACAATAGGACATACTTGCGAGAAAAGATCTAGGGTTTTTACCTTAAGGATCTCTCGCTAAAAAGATGAAACTCGGAACCCTAGGTCTGACAATGTCGGCCTAATGCAATCAAAAACGGATTGTTATATCTAATCATGATACCGTGATTAGAAGACACCGTTGATGGATAGAATAGTCCCATAGTTTGATGCGACACTTGTGTAATAAATTGCAGAGTCGCATGATCTTGTGATTTGATCACAAGGGAATGGCAAATTCCTCGGGATGAGATTGGTAGATTCTTACCAAGTTTATCTTGCAAGAGGATGAATAATTGTCCTGATATAGTACCTTTCTTGGGTAAAGATAATTGCTTGGAAGCAAAAGACCAATCAATAAATTGGAATAACATATGAACTTAAGGTATCGATTAAGTCGGGTTAATAGGGTACGGCCCTAACCCAGGATATAGGGTTAACAAATAAACCCTTGGGATCTTGCCAAGACGCAATTGATCCCGGATCCAGTGCTGGATGCATTCGGAAAGAAGGATTCACTCCTTAGCAGTTGGCCAAAAATAACGACCAATGGTAATGATTGTGCTTGTAACAGTTTTAAGAGCACTATTTTGCTTTGTTTGCTCAAAGAATTAAAGAATAAATGGATATCTAATGCTTCAGGTTGAATGCCTGAAGGGAGAGGCAGCTTCAGTTACCCCCGACTGCCTGCTTGACCCTAACTAAGGGGGTTGTAAACCGCGCCAGGAAGGTAGACCGAACCCGCCGCAAGAGATCTCTCCATTGAGTGCTACTTGGAGCAGGAGGATGCTTGGGTGCCAAAGGGGGCTCTAGCCGTAAATCCCTCGCCTTCCAGGCCCTGCACAAGAGGCCAACGTGACTCAGGATTGGATCTCGAGGCCCACATACTAGTCTACGGGTGGAATCTTGGATTAGTAATCCCTGTGGATTGCTGGATAGCCTTCGGGCGGATTATGGATAAGCCTACGGGCTGGACTTTATGTATTTCAAAGATAAATATGATAACCTAATAAAAAGGTACTTGTTTGACATTGCTTTTCTATGTCAAGTGCTATGATTACATGAAGGAATTAGTGCCTAACAGGCTAGTTAAGGAAGTTGATTATACATGTCCAACTAAATGTGTTAGGTATTTAAATAACTAAAACAACTTGAGGAAAGTGCGGTGGATGTGGCCATGGGTCCGTCCTACAGATGGGTGGTCCCGGTTGGCCGTGAACTTTTCTCAAATCACGTCGGACAACAAGAAGATCGTTTCAAAGGATGCGAACAACAGGGGTGTTGACCTAGAATCTAAGTTATAATAATCCTGATTTACGCTGTTTTAGGGGAACGGAATGGGACTATGCCTTATGGCAGAGAGGTCAAGCCTTGCATCGCTCTCGTTTTCCATTCTCATTGAACCAAGTGCAACGTAAATCTACTTCGAACCTGGTGTTTCTCTGTAAAGTAGTTCGCTCGGGCTCGACGCTAGTTCCTGTTTAGGAAATGGCCAAGAGGAAAAACCCTGATTCAGGTCGGTCCTAAGTGGGAACGGTCAGAATACTTCCGTTACGTGGCAAACACAGAAAGTCCTAGATCGCAAACCCCATAACATTCCATGAGAGTGCCGGGTGGAGCTTTCTAGACATCCTTTCCGATGGACTGCCAAGACGTGTCCTAAAGACAACATGCGATGGACAAGTTATAGTTGGTATCAGAGCGAACCAACAAAGGATTTGTTTTTATGAAATCTTAATAAGATAAAGTAAAGCAAATGTTGCTATTCCAAATATTTCCTTACTTTCGATGCTGTCTTGTAGAATTACGAAGCATGGAACAGGTTTTTAGTGTTCTGAGTCATGTTTATGACTGCGATGCATTCCCCAAACTATCAACAAAGGGTTGGGATGATGAACATCCTAGAGCATATCTATAATCCATCACCTTTGTACATGGAATGAAGATGGATGGGTGCCTCATGAATCTACTATATAGCTACCCACCGGTTTGCATACCTACAAACCAACCTAAAGAGGATCAAGTGGTTGGAAGACCTGAAAGTCTTGAAGTTGTTCATTTTTGTGGAGGCTCACATAAATTCAACTTTACATATTCGAGGTTGGAGGGTTGAGCTGAAGTCATATGTATATGAGGAAGTGACCCGTGTAATCCCCGCCGCAGGATTAAAGTGTTGGGGCGCTATGAGAAGAATGGGTTCCAAAGGAAAGGATACCCTGATCTTCCAATGACTTACTTATTCCTGAAGATCCATGACCCGAAACCATACTATTATCCAGTTTCCGTAGATAAATGTAATACAATATTATTCTCCCCAAACTAAATGTAAATAGTTGGCTTATCATCGCAAGAAATGTTGTATTCCGAAAAGGCTATGCCCATATAAATACAATAAGACTTCTTTTTATCAATGTCTGTTTTGTTCAGGAGAATTGATAATAAGTTAAGTGGCTAGATTGCTTGGTTAATAGCTGAAATGGAGATAAAATATAAATCGTAATGATTAACGAGAAATAACGTTAAGAAACCTTTATCTAGGCACAACCCCAGATACAAATTCCCAGTTTGCCTCCTACATCAAGTACTGCTGTAATCCAGGAGAAGAAGTTTCTTCTCAAGTAGATTAAGGCACCCGAATTTGATGGGAGAGGCAAGTCCGTCCAAGCAGATGCTGAAATTTGGATTGAATCCATGGAGGATTACTTTGAAGCAATCGGTATTGCACCCGCCAACCAAGCTATGCTCACCAAGCTGAAGCTCACCGACGAAGCCAGGCTTTGGTGAAAGCAATGGTGCAGAGATCAAGGGATCACAAAAGGATCCGTTACTTGGGAGAAGTTGAAGAAAGCCGTGCAGGAAAGATACTTACCACCTGCATATCGCACGCAGAAAATGAATGAGTTCTAAGAGCTAAAACAGCTAGGGCTCACTCTTGACGCATACTACTCTAAATTCGTCTCTCTTCTGAAGTATGCGCCATAGATGAACATGACACAGCAGGTGTCAAAATTTTGTGCTGGTTTAAATCCACCAGTGAATACCCATCTCGAATCTATGCGCCCATCAGATCTTCAGGATGTACTCATTCGAGCTACCCCTATAATTCAAGAGGTGCAGGCTAGACCAAGAGGTAACAAAACTTGGTCTTATAATGACCCGAACAGAGGAGCATTCAGGCCTCAAATGAAGAGAGTTGAAGGACAAAATCATGGACAAAGAAAGAAAGCAAGGACTAATAATGTCAACAACTTTGTTTCTACTCAAAGCAATGGCCGAAACCTTCATTGTTTCCACTACAACGAGCCCGGTCATTTCAAAAGGCAATGTCCCAAGCTTGGAGAAGGACATCGCCAAGCACCTTTCCAAGGAACTAGCCATAGTCATGGAGCTGCTACCCGAGGCAGAGAAAGAACCGCCTGTGTTGCCAACAGGGGGATATGCGAAAAAGAAGAAGATCCGACCATGGAAGCAGAGTTTGAAAGGGTGACAGTCCATGCCGCTCTTCACAAGAAAGGGCCAAATCGCCAGTTCTCGATGATTCAAACACCATCAGACTATCAAGGTAAAGGCTTCAAGATCTTGATTGATTGTGGCAGCACACATTCCTTTATCTCACCAGCTTGTGCAAAAAGATTAGGCATAGCCACAGTACATGAACCTATCTTGCTTGTGGAATTGGCAAATGGTCGTGAGGTTACTTATACCAGGCAAACTACTAAGGTGGAATTCTTTCTAGGAGGAAAGACGACTTCGGTCAAATTTAGAGTCATGAATTTAGGTATCCATGAGTGTCTACTTGGAATGGATTGGCTTAAACCTAATGACGCCTACATTCATTGTGGAAAGGGCCAAATTTCCTTTCGAAACTCTGAAGGAGATTTAGTCACAACTCAAGGTGAGGTTGGAGTGCCAAAAATTCAGTTGGCCAAAGCATCTCGGATTATAAAGGGAGTCAGAAAAGGACTACCTGTTTACTTGATTAAGCTCAACAAGTTAGATCACAAGCAAGAGTCTAGTGAAGGACCTTCATGGCTAAAGGAATACACAGACATATATCCTGAAGAGTTGACAGAACTCCCGCCTCAAAGAGAAACGGATCATGAGATCAAGCTAGTGCCAGGAGCTATGCCAATTGCAAAGAGACCTTATAGAATGTCCATACCGGAAGCAATTGAGTTGAAGGAACAACTCAAACAACTGTTAGATCAGGGCTACATCTGTCCTAGCAGTTCACCATGGGAAGCTCTAGTACTATTCCAGAAAAAGAAAGATGGAACGCTTCGACTATGTATTGATTACCGTGGGTTGAATCAATCAACTGTCAAGAACAAGTACCCTATTCCTAGAATAGATGAGCTTCTTGATCATCTTCAGGGTGCGAAGATCTTCTCCAAGATTGATCTCAGGTCTGGTTACTATCAGATAAGAATCAAGGACGAAGATATCCCAAAGACAGCCTTCAACACAAGATATGGGCACTTTGAGTTCCTAGTTATGTCATTTGGGCTTACGAATGCGCCTGCCACCTTCAACAGGTTAATGCAGGATATCTTTAGGCCATATCTTGACGTCTTCGTGCTCGTCTTCTTCTATGACACTTTAGTCTATTCCAAACAGGAGGAAGATCATGAGACCCAACTTCGGATTTCATTGTCCTTGTGACAATGAGGTCACATAAGTTGTACGCTAAGATGAAGAAATGCGCATTCTTCAAGTGTCAAACTGAATATCTGGGATTCATCATATCAACGAAAGGAATCTCAATGGACCCAGCCAAAGTCAGAGATGTGCTGGAATGGCCAATACCAACAACTGTCAAAGAAATATGCAGTTTTCTTGGATTGACAGGATGGTATAGGATCTTCATCAAAAACTATGCTTTAATTGCAGCACCTCTGATGGACTTACTAAAGAAGCAAACATCCATTGTATGGTCAACTCCCGAACAAACTAGCTTCGAGACAAATTGAAGCAAAGTTTGGTATCAGCACCTATCCTAAAGCTTCTAGACCTCAGTAAAGGAGTTCAAGGTAGTAACTGATGCTAGCACACTCGCCTTAGGATGTGTGCTCATGCAGAAAGGTCATCCTGTAGCATACTCTTCAAGGAAACTAAAGAGTCATGAGAAGAATTATGCTACGCATGATCTAGAATTGTTAGCTGTCATCCATGCTCTAAAGCTTTGGAGACACTACCTGTTGGGTAACAAGTTTACTCTAGTGATGACTGATCATAAGAGTCTCAAGTGGATCTTTACCCAGAACGAGCTCAACATGAGGCAACGTCGGTGGATTGAAGGGCTGGAGGAATATGACTTTGAAATCAAGTACCGACCAGGAAAAGAGAATGTAGTTGTCGATGCACTCAGTCGCAAGGCATTCCTTAATTCTCTAATCTTGCAAAATCCATCAACAGCTAGATCTCTAGCCACAAAGGTATCCATGCCAAACAACCCAATACTTGAGTTAGCTAGAGAGGAAGCATGCCATGATCCAGCCTATCAAACGATGCTAAGGGAGATCTCTATCAAGGATCAGGACCAAAAGCTGCAGGCTAAGTATCATGAATTCTCTATCAATTGTGGACTTGTCTACTATAGAATGAGGCTATGTATACCGGCAAGCCAGTCACTTAAGCAGAAGATATTATGGGAAGCTCATGATTCCCCTTTCTCGGGACATCCTAGCTATGCCAAGACTCTCAATGCAGTTAGGAAGAGCTACTATTGGGAGAGGCTTAAAGGTGATATTCTCAAATATGTCACTGAGTGTTTGTCTTGTCAACGTATCAAAGCCAAACATGTCAAGATGCCAGGTAAGTTACAACCACTTGACATTCCCCAAATGAAATGAGAATTCATCAGTATGGACTTTATGGTTGGCCTACCCCAAATTCAAGGAGGATACAACTCCATCATGGTTGTGGTTGATATACTTACTAAGGTTGCACACCTTATTCTAGTAAAGAAAAACTATAAAGCCTCAGACATTGCAAGATTGTTTATCAAGGAGATATTCAAGCTACATGGGCGACCTAGAAGAATCATTAGTGATGGTGATTCTCTTTTCACATCACACTTCTGGAGAGCTATATTTAAAGCCATTGGGACTCAACTCTGTTTTAGCACTGCCTACCATCCCCAAACGGATGGCCAAATAGAGCGAGTCAATCAAGTCATCGAGGATATGCTTAGGACATACTGCTATCATGAGCCAAAAAGGTGGATTTAATACTTGAATTTGCCTACAATGCTTCTTACCAACAGAGCATTCAGATGACCCCTTTTCAAGCATTGTATGGTCATGACTTTCGAAGTCCCCTAAACTTCTCAGATCCAACCTTGAGGGTCGAAGCTTCAAGGCAGATGTTGGAAGAGATGGATGACCAAATAAAGTCAATAAGACAGGACATCCAAGCCACCAAGGATAGACAGAAGGCACACGCGGATTTGAAGTGTCAAGATAGAATCTTCGAGGAAGGAGATATGGTCTTCATTCGCGTACGTCCAAAGAAGAGTTCTCTATCCTTAGGAGATTGCAAAAAGCTAAGTCCAAGGTATTGTGGACCATACAAGGGACCTAATGCTTATAGACTGCAACTCCCTAAGAACCTAAAGGTTCATAATGTATTCCATATCAGCCTATTGAAAAAGTATGTACCTAATCCTAACCATGTACTTGATGACCAACAAGTTGTAATGCCTAATCAAGGAGTCCTTGAACTAAGGCCTGACAAGATCTTAGATGTTAGGGAGAGACAACTGAGATCCAGAACCTTCAGAGAATGCCTCGTCCAGTGGAAAGATTATCCCAAGGAGGATGCCACTTGAATAGATGAAAGCACTCTCAACCATCAATATCCCCAGTTTATCTCAAGATGAGGATATCTCGATTCCTCCAAGGGGGAGAGAATGTAATATTTCCAAATTCCTTTCGCGTTCTTCACATGAAACTACCCTTGTAGGAGGTCATAATTTGAAATTATGGAAATTTTTTTAATTATTCCCTCCTTCCCCCAGCCGACTGTCATGCTGGGGGAGAGGGAGGGAAAGCAGGATGAATAAGCATCCCTGTTGGATGCCATGGAGGGGGCAAGGGCATGCATGATGCCATGTCAGGGCATGAAGGTCCCCTCCCTCAGCTATAAATGCCATGGGAGGAGCCATAGGGTAGGGGGAGACTGCCGTCGAGAGAGAGGCCGACACACTAATGCAGGCCGACACACTAATGCTGCCGTAGTGGGGAAGGGAGGCTGTGAGATAGAGGAGGACCCGTCACGTTGCGCCAAGAGTGGAGGGAGGAGCCATAAACACCGTCGAGAGGGAGCTGAAAGCAGCGCCACGCGCCGTGAAGGAGGGGAGGCTGTGATCTTGGACGCGATGCCACCATTTTTTCTTCCACATGGGCTCTCCACGTTGACAGTAGCTTTCCACATGGGCTCTCCACGTTGACAGTAGCCTTCTGGAAGCTTCTTGAAGCTTCCAAGGGAGCTTCCTAAGCCCCCTTTCATATTGCACCCCCCCCCCCACACAAAATCTTCATTGTGGGCTTCCTCCTAACCCTTATTCATGTGGGCTTGATAAACCCCCGCCCCCCCGGAATCCAAAGGCCCTATTGTGGTCCTCATACTCCCCTTTCCCCCCCTTCTTTTGTCCACCGTGGGCATTTTTAAAACCTTCCCCTTCCCCGTAATTAAACCCCATTCCCGTGGGTTTCTCCCCTCCCCCACGAAAATCCCTCTAGAAGGCCTTTTACGCCCTTGCCCTTCTTTTCAATCCCTCAAAAATCCATTTAGTACCCCTTTTTTTGTGGAATCCTATCAGAGTCCTTTAAAAAGACTCATTAAGCCCTTTTTTCCCTTGGATTTCCTACAATCTCCCAATTAGCCCGAGTGCTAAACCCCTTCCCTTCCCGTGTAGAGTTTTGGCATGTGAAGGAGACCGCCAACATCATAAATCCGCATCCAAGACGAAAAGGCCGCATTCGCGATAGCTCCTAAGAAAGCACAAGGCGCAACCACAGGAGGATCATCTCCTAACATCCATGTGGACATTTCACCACAAGTCCAGGTTTTTCTTCCTAATTTCGATTTACGCGTTATAATTCAATCGTGCATGGATCATTTTTGGAGATAGGATGCATTTTTTATTTTAAATACTTTGACAATGGAAGAATTCAGTCATTAGTATTTTTCAATAAAAAGAACAAAATAAAGCAAGAATAGGATTTCTATTGATGTCTAGCAAGTGGGTTTTATGCATTAATTAGATTAATTAATGCGCACCTTTACAAAATGGAATTATAATAGTACACTTCAGCATGGAAGGAATAAACCGCATATCACATTATTGAACATATTTTCTTTGAAATGATTCATTATAGAAAGTTGTTAGCAATCGTAGGAAATTGCTAGGGCTCACAATGGAAGAATTAAGTCATTAGTATTTTTCAATAAAAAGAACAAAATAAAGCAAGCATAGGATTTCTATTGATGTCTAGCAAGTGGGTTTTATGCATTAATTAGATTAATTAATGCGCACCTTTACAAAATGGAATTATAATAGTACACTTCAGCATGGAAGGAATAAACCGCATATCACATTATTGAACATATTTTCTTTGAAATGATTCATTATAGAAAGTTGTTAGCAATCGTAGGAAATTGCTAGGCCTGCATGAAGAGGATTTAACTCTAGGCAAGTGGCCTAAAAACTCAAAAATCAACAAAACGTTATGTAAGTTCTGCATACGACAAATTCATTCGGAAATGAAAGTAAAAAAAGGCTGCATGTTTTAGCATGAATCTTGTTTGCATGTTATAGGATGATCAATTGGAATTAGGCTATAACTTAACCTATGCTTTGACCTTAAACCGAAAAGTTAGGGTTTGTAAATCAACTTACATGTGGACAATGAATCATGTGGTTACGAAAATGGTAGCGTAATTATCTTCAAGAATAGACAGGTTCAATTGGTTTAAACCTAAACACCTAAAACCGCGAGGTACTCGTTTAGGAAGGGTTAATTCAATGCAACATATCCCAAAGAGCTAACTAGGGTTAGTACGTTGAGGACATTTACCTAGTCGCTCGTATTGCCAAAGCTGAAACTCCTATACCCTAAAGACTTGCCCACATTCACAGAATGTAGGGACAATAGGACATACTTGCAAGAAAAGATCTAGGGTTTTTACCCTAAGGATCTCTCGCTAAAAAGATGAAACTCGGAACCCTAGGTCCGACAATGTCGGCCCAATGCAATCAGAAATGGATTGTTATATCTAATCATGATACCGTGATTAGAAGACACCGTTGATGGATAGAATAGTCCCATAGTTTGATGCGACACTTGTGCAACAAATTGCAGAGTCGCATAATCTTGTGATTTGATCACAAGGGAATGGCCAATTCTTCGGGATGAGATTGGCAGATTCTTACGTAAGTTTATCTTGTAAGAGGATGAATAATTGTCTTGATATAGTATCTTTCTTGGGTAAAGATAATTGCTTGGAAGCAAAAGACCAATCAATAAATTGGAATAACATATGAACTTAAGGTATTGATTAAGTCGGGTTAATAGGGTACGGCCCTAACCCAAGATATAGGGTTAACAAATAAACCCTTGGGATCTTGCCAAGTCGCAATTGATCCCGGATCGAGTGCTAGATGCATTCGGAAAGAAGGATTCGCTCCTTAGCATTTGGCCAAAAATAACGACCAATGGTAATGATTGTGCTTGTAACAGTTTTAAGAGCACTATTTTGCTTTGTTTGCTCAAAGAATTAAAGGATAAATGGATATCTAATGCTTCAAGTTGAAGGCCTGAAGGGAGAGGCAGCTTCAGTTACCCTCGAGTGCCTGCCTGACCCTAACCAAGGGGGTTGTTAACCGCACCGGGAAGGTAGACCAAACCCGCCGCGAGAGGTCTCTCCGTTGAGCGCTACTTAGAGCAGGAGGACGCTTGGGTGCCAAAGGGGGCTCTGGCCATAAATCCCTTGCCTTCCGAGCCCTACAAAAGAGGCCAATGTGACTCGGGATTGGATCTCGAGACCTGCATACTAGTCTATGGGCGGAATCTTGGATTAGTAATCCCTATGGATTGCTCGATAGCCTTCGAGCGGATTATGGATAAGCCTATGGGCTGGACTTTATATATTTCAAAGATAAATATGATAACCTATTGAAAAGGTACTTGTTTGACATTGCTTTTCTATGTCAAGTGCTATGATTATGTGAAGGAACCAATGACTAACGGGCTTATTAAGGAAGCTGGTTGATACATGTCCAACTAAATGTATTAGGTATTTAAATAACTAAAAAAACCTGAGGAAAGTGTGTGGATGTGGCCATGGGTCCATCCTACGGATGGGTGGTCCCGGTTGGTCGAGAACTTTTCTCAAATCACATCAGACAGCAAGAAGATCATTTCAAAGGATGCGAACAACAGGGGCGTTGACCTAGAATCTAAGTTATAATAATCCTGATTTACGCTATTTTAGGGGAATGGAATGGGACTATGCCTTATGGCAGAGAGGTCGAGCCTTGCATCCCTCTCGTTTCCCATTCTCCTTGAACCAAGTGCAACATGAATCCCCTTCGAACCTGGTGTTTCTACATAAAGTAGTTCGCTCGGGTTCGATGCTAGTTGCCATTTAGGAAATGACCAATAGGAAAAACCCTGATTCAGGTCGGTCCTAAGTGGGAACAATCAGAATACTTCCGCTATATGTCAGACGTGGAAAGTCCTAGATCGCAAACCCCGTAACATTCCATAGGAGTGCCGGGCAGAGCTTTCTAGACATCCTTTCCGATGGATTGCCAAGACGTGTCCTAAAGACAACAGGCGGTGGACACGGTACAGCAACTAACACTTAGAGCAAGAGGTCCCCATAATGGAAGGTTCCCTCTTATGGCAATATGAGAACCAATAGGGCTATTTTCATGGGTCTAATCCTTGCATCCAATTCTAGTATAGAAAAGAGATCCATTGTGAGCCCAATGAGAAACATGGATCTTGAGCATGGTTTAGCTATGGAGGATAGAATACATAGACATGAACCATGATGACATAGACAAGAGACAATGACTATTACTCAAGTGAATTAGGTTCCAAAATTAAGTGCTTGGACTCATAAACACAATCTTGAGTAGGACATGACAAGGACACAAATTGAAAATACAAAGTACAATAGCATTTTATTGAAATAAGAACCAAGTACATGCTTATATAGCCTTTGGGTTATTCCACTCTCCTCACTGTGCTTATGGGATACAAAGCATCTCTTTCTAGAGTATACATCATTTATCATAACTTTCAATACCCCCCCTCAAATGATGAGTTCCTACACTTGTTGGCTTTTGCCCCCCTACATGATGACATGGCTCGGGAAATTAGCTCATAAGGAGCCTAGTCAAGTTAAAGCCTGAAACTTTACATATTTGGCAAGGGTTTTTTTTTCAAAGAAAATCCAATAAGCGAAACGGATTCCACTATAGGAAAACACAAGATCCATTATGGGAAAGATACGATGAAAATTTCTTCAAAACAATCTATCAAATTTGTTGTTGATAGTGGAAGCATATTCTTCATTCATGAACTAATTTTGATTGTTACCATTATGTATCTATTATGCTCTTTTTTTGTGGAAACATTCACTGGTCATGTGCCCAGTCTTACCACAATAATGACATGTGACTTTATCCTTGTTGTTGGTGTTGAATCCTTGCCCACGTCCCTTTGCTCCATAAGTTCCCTTGTTGTACAAGAGATTGTCCTTTGAGATAATTTCTTTTGCATCCTTGCTTTTAAGGTTACTTTCTCTATCAAGGAGAGAATACTCAATGTCTTTGAGTGAGAGATTAGGAACATTACTTAGGGTAGACACAAGGTTCTCATATGGTTCTTGATTTGCACTTGCTAGTAGCATAGCTATGGCTTCATCCTCATCTATGTCCTTCTTTAAAGTTGCAAGTTGAGTTTTTAGGCTCTTAAACTTGTTATGTGCATGGTCATAGAAAAACTATCATTTACATCTAGCTTATAGAACTGCATGAGTAATTTTACTTTTGACTTTTTAGCTTGACTTCCAAAAATTCTATCGCTCATCCCATGCCTTTTTTTGCATCTTTGATGTCGGAGATATGGTATAATAAATCATCAGATAGTCCCCAGGAAATGATGCCTAGAGCCTTGTTGTTCTTCTTTTTCCACTCTTTTGTCTTGAGCTGGACTTCTTCAACAAACCCATCTTCATCATCTTCCTTCTTACCATCTGCATCTCTTGTATCATCCTCAAATAGATCCCAAAGGCCTTTCCTCATGAGATAGTACATTGTCTTTTCTTTCAAGGTGTGGAAGCCTTCAACATTAAATTTGGCTATTTGCTCAAGTTCAGACATTTTGAAGAAGGTCTTGCCACGATTATACTCGGGTGGTGTCTATTTGCTCAAGTTTAGACATTTTGAAGAAGATCTTGCCGCAAGTATACTCGAGCAATGTCTATCCTTTTACAATGAGATTGAGGCTTATAAGGGATTTAATAAATTGGGAATTCCATATTAAAAACCTTCATGTTTGTCATTGCAAGAATTGAAGTAAAACCAGCAAATGAATTGTTCTTGGATGTGTCAAGAAGCACTAGATAAGTATCAAGATATACTATCTTGATGTCAGGCTACTTGATGACGCATGATCTTCACGTAGGTTGCTTGATCTTTAGGTGGGTCTCTTCAAATCTTCTTCTTGAATTTTGGACCCACTAACTGATTAGATATGAATGATGGGAACTCCAATTGGCTGAGAGAGGTGAGAAAGTGAAGAGTTTTTTGAGCTTGAAGCTCAAGGCTATGGTGGACTAGGGTTTTAGAAATAGGCGACTGGTTTTTCGTCTACTCTAGCTTGTACGATAGATCATTCAATGAAATATTAGATGACAAGTGATCCTATAGGGTGGGTTTTAAAAGCCCTATGGTCACAGGTTGAATCACACCTCGTGTCAGGAGCTGGGAGCGTACGACTAGCACAAATCTAGACAATGACAATGAATTTATGCAATGTTGGAGTTATAAATCACCAATTTCAAACTGCAATGTGACATAGAGGAGTGTCCTAAGGTGAGAAACAAATCTCAAGAAGAAAGCTTGAAGAGATTTGGCTTATATGAAGAGATATGAGAGCTCCAAGAAGGATAGGTATAGGCTGTCTATGGCTACATGAAGAATGAAAGAGTGGAGTTGGAGTGAGAAATGAGCTCATGAGCTAACAATGAGCTAACCAAAGATGAAGAGGAGTTGAAGGAAGAGTTTGATGAGCTTGGCCATGCTCATTGGCTCTTATACCAAGTTGAGAAACACAGAACTTGAGCATGGTTTAGCTATGTAGGATAGAATACATAGACATGAACCATGATGACATAGACAAGAGACAACGAATGTGACTCAAGTGAATTAGGTTCCAAGATTAAGTGCTTGGACTCATAAACACAACCTTGAGTAGGACATGTGACAAGGACACATATTGGAAGTAAAAAGTACAATAACATTTTATTGAAATAAGAACCAAGTACAAGCTTATATAGCCTTTGGATTGTTCCACTCTCCTCACTGTGATTATGGGATATAGAGCATCTATTCCTAGAGCATACATCATTTGTCATATCATTCAACAAAAGCAAAGTCTCATCCTAGCCCCCTAAAATGACACAAGTCGGATTTTAAAATAATTTTCTTATGATAGTAGCGTTTTGGCCCTTCCTACTTGTTGCTAATCTATCTTTTTGAGAAGAACATCTAGGCTCACTAAGACCAACCAACCATAGGGCAAATCTCCTTTTACTTTCCTTTTATGATGGTTGCTTAGTTTTCTAATTATCTATGACATTTAGTTTAACATATAAAAACAATTACGACTTCATCAGCCTAAGTCAAAATAAAATTTTATAGTGTATTGGCTAACACTTAGAGCAAGAGGTCCCCATCGTGGAAGGTTCCCTCTTATGCTATTGTCGTGGGTGTAATCCTCATGTCCAACTCTATGACAAAAAACAAATCCATTGTGAGTTCAATGTGGTAGACATTGGAAAGCTAGCATGTAGATAAGTGCAAGGTGGATGATATGAAGAGGGTGGGCTTGCTTTGTTTTTATGGCTCCAATGAGAGCAAGTATGTAACCAACTGTAAGTACCTTTTTTTAATAAATATTATTTAAAAGGATTGGTTGCCTCATTTCATGTTTGTGCTTAACAAAGAAGTGTAATGAATCATATTTAAAGTATTAAGTAAAAAAGTTGATTTGATATGTGTCATTGTGTTAGTAGCATGCATATTTAAAAACTAAATATGCCCTAGAGTATATGAGTGGAAAGCAAGACAAAGCTACTCATACATAATTCTACAAATAGTAATTCCGTGGTTTTTTTCTACTCTTCCTACATACTCATTAGGTGTTAGTTTTATGAATTAAATCCATATATTAAGAAAAGAAAAAAGTACACACAATAATATAGATTGAGATAATTAAATATACATGAGAGAAATGACCAAAAGTGGCTTGTATTACTAGAAATATGTAAAATATGTCTACATAATTTTGAATCCACCTATTATGGCTTGTGATTCCTAACATTATATTATATACATCAAAGTTCATACGTTCTTTGAAGAGCTATATCACCACTACCCCCTTCTTCTTCTTCTTCTTCATTATTCTCCTCATCCTCATCACTATCACTCTCCTCATCATTGTGCTCTCTACTCACTGCATTATCCTCTACTCTGCTTCCTCCCTCTCTAATCACCTTATTGCATTGTTACCCCTAGAGATGCAGAAAATTCAAGCTTTGAATAACTAAGAATTTTCAATACATTTGACAAAAGAAACAACTTAACAAATTCTTTGTATCATGATTTCACACCATTGCTACATTGTGATGATGCCTTGCTACCACAAGTGTGCCCATGTATCAAATCTATTATGAGAATGCTTATAAGTCATCTTGCAGCTACTAGGTAATCGACCAACAATCTAAACTAGAAAATGAAATACCACAAGTATTAACTACAATCAATGCCAAATAGTCACATGTAAAAATTAGAAAAGAAAATGGTGTACTTACAAAATCTCCCTCCCATGTATCTATGTCTCTTGACCCAAAATGTGACAAACCAAATCGTTCTATTTAGGTTTTCTTCACTATTTACACACATGTGACACTAGGGCTATAAACATGGGTCACCTTGCATCATTTACTCATTCCTTCATTAATAAAATGTTGGCTATCACATATGAAAAAACACATTTTTAAACATTTTGCTTCATAGACACACGTGTTGTAAATGTGCATTCACAAAGCAAAAAGCTTTTTATACTATAATTGCAATTGAAGTGGTATCATAGTGCTAAACAAGACATTGTTGCAAGTAAAATATTTTAACTATAAATAATGTCAATCATACATTCTTATGCAAAGTCTTTTGCTTATGTTTTCTTATTTTTTAACTTGTGCTTGTGTTTGCTTATGCAACTTCTTCTTCTTCAAGCATACACTAAAATATGCTTTGTCCTCTATTACTTTTTTCTCCATTTACCTTGAACATTACAAAGTACCTTGTAAATGCTTTTTTGGAAATGCATATTTCTTTGTTTACTACTATGTTATAGATGCTCTTGATTTCATCATTTTAGAATTCCAACTAGGAATAGATGATGGCAAAGATGTCGGCTTACTTTTGGCGCACCTCCATCCCCCTTGAGGAGGTGCTTGACTATATGTCATCTAGATCATAGAGTGCCATAGATCCTGAAAGGTCTACATCTCAATCTTTTGGATCACAACCATCCATAGAGACTATGTGTTCTTGTCCTTGACCATCTTGGTTGAGATAGATACACAACCTAAGTTATCTACTTGATGATCTACATCATAAATGGCATCACAAAGTCATGTGGCATATCCTCGTATCATACAAATGCCTATGGTAGGTCCATCTACTAATCAAGGATGTTAAAGGATCAAGGAGAGTGGAGCAGGTGGAGGATTCTTAAGGATAGAAGGGAGTTCGAGCATACGTTCAGAGCGAGTAGATCAAGGTAAGTTATGGTGAAATAAATGAGAAGGGTGGCCTCAGGATGGATGGGCATGGAAGGGATATATATTCTTATCTTCATGGTGTTGTGCATGCCACATACAAATATTTTTTCTTATTTTTCAAGCAACAAAAACCAAGCTTGTTGGTAGAAACAATAAATGCTATGCATAAGAGATTCCCAAATCCATATGACAAAAGGTTTACCAGTAGATGGGCTAGAAGTAGGTTGCCAACCATTATGGCAATAAGAAGATGTTATTGACGCATATATGTGTACCAACAATCAAATGATAGAGCAAAGGCTCCCTCCAATGGGACAACATGGTACTACTCATAGGGGAGAGTGGAGAGAAGCAAAGAGGCAAGCAATGGAAGGGTTTGCTAGTCATCAACACAAAGAGGCATGTTGCATCCCAATGGGACAATACGGGTCCTCACATTTTGGACCAAAAGGATGAGCTTAATGGGAAGTAGATTTTATAAGTATAAACAACACGCTTCATTAAGCTTGTGCATTTCTAAAATTCCTTGTAGATTCTAATGCATGTCTTTATTATCAAGTAGATGGATATTGTGGGCCCGCTTCCAACAAGCAGATGGATATTGTGCATTGCTACTAGTTCTAGAACTATTGTAGGTTTCAGAACTCTTTAACCTTACTAAAAAACAATAGCTCCTAGTTTTTTTAAAAAAACTATATTGTACGTGTTTATTACCGTGTTAAATAATGGATGAAAATTGTAGTAAAACCACATTTATTTATATGTAAAAGTTAAAATTAAAAATTACAAATATAGCATAGTTGCTCAAGTAAATTACTCATGAATATATGTGTGCATCACATGGGTTCAAAATAAGGTATTTTTAAAATAATATTTTTATACATTTTTAACATAAAAAAGGGTGTAATATCAAGGGGTTATTTACATATTGAATAGGAAAATGTTGTCTTTTATTTAGGAAAATTTCACAAATAAGGATAAAATTCACAAATAAGGATATTTATAAATAAGCCTTGAATCCATGTGATATAGAGGATATACATATAGTAACTTCCCTAAGCATAGTTGTAAATGTGAAAAAAGCGCACTTGTTATTGTGTAAATACAAGTGTATTTCAATGTGGGTCTTTTGCTGTGTATTTAAGCATGATTTTAGATGTGCCTAAAAGTTGTTATTGTGTAAATACAAGTGTATTTCAATGTGGGTCTTTTGCTGTGTATTTAAGCATGATTTTAGATGTGCCTGAAATTTCTTATTTTAATATAAAAATGCATCAATTAGGCCATTTGTATGCCTTATCCCTTGTCGTGCTTACTCTAGCTAGGGTTAAGCTTGGAAGGCTATTATTCTTGATTCATAAAACTTCAAAAATATACCCCATTTATGGATACTACTCAATCGGTAGCCAAGTTCTGCCATAGATTGAAACCCCCCATTGGATACTTGATTAGAAACACTATGATCTACAAATCTTTAGGACACCTCCTTAGCGCCTAGTCTAAATAGTGGGCAATGTCTTAAAGATAATCATCTCTCAATATACTCAAAGGAAGACTTGTGATGATCCAAAGGACCATGTAAAGAAGTGCCACGAATATGAAGAGTTAAAGCACATCCTAATGAGATGCCCCGCTCATCAATATTTCCATTGCAATGAGCTAGGGCATATCCAACCCTTAAGTTTACACCGAGATGAGGACACCTCAATTCCTCTAAGGGGAAGAGGATGTGATATCTTAAAAAAAACTATGTGAATGGGGGGCTTGTAAGGGGGGGGTTTAATATAAATATTATTTTAAATCTTAATACCTCAAGACTATAAGCATTTTTTTTCTTTTACAATTGCCATTTTGAAAAAACCAAACAATGTCAAGGATCACAAATCATTATGCCTTGAGCCACAAATCTCATCTATGACTACTACTTCTTTTTTCAACTAATCATAAAGCAATAGGTAATAATGGAAGAGGAAAAGGAACAAGGTAACCATTGAATAACAAAGCTTCATGAATCATTGGTGAAGAGAAGAAAATAAATAAAGAGCACATCTTGTATATCTATTAAAGAAGAAGAGAGAGAGGAAAGAGCAAGGGCTCTTCACACATGTAGACTGAGAAAACTAAATTTTCTCCTCCCCTGTAATCTTCATTTTTTTCTTTTGTTTTGCACTTTGAAACAATGTATTTGAAATGAGTTTATATTCTGTGTTCACAGCCAGTAGAAGGTGTGGGAGCTTTTGCTCAACCGCCAAGACCCACGAACCGCTTATTGCTTCAAGCCTTCCAAGCGAGCTCTCATGGCCATCTCTCACCTAGCCGACGCCCCGTCGATCCTCTTGGGGTGTAGTGAGCTTACCTTGATGCCGAAATGAGTTGTCTCCTCCCTCACACAAGTTGGTAGCTCCACGATCCTAGATGCTAGCTCAAGTATCCTCAAGCCTCCTCCATCTCCAAGCTCCATCCACCATAGCCGCATGTGAGACAAGAGAAGAGAAGAGAAGAGAGAAGAAGAGAGAAGAGGAGATGGTGAAGAGCTTCACCCTCTTGATCCCTCGCTCCCACACACTCACTCACTCCCTCACACTCTTACACTCCCTCCCTCAAGACCACACACATAAGCAAGATGGAAAGAAGAAGAGAAGAAGAGAGGACTCTTGTTAGCCAGGGCCCCCAAGAATGAGCTTCCATTCAATTTTCGAACTTTATATATACAAACCCTAAAACCCCATGGGCACCCATCCCTTTTTACATAACTGGCCATTGTGGCAAGGTCCCTTTTTCTAATTCTCTCTTCTTGCTTCATGCCCTAAGCCTATACCCATCTATTCTTTTACAAGTGGCACAAGAGGGAGCCTAGCGCTCTTTTACAAGAGTTTTTAGAGTTTTTGAGGCGCTTTTCCTTTAAAATTGATCTTTTTGTCTCAATTTAGCTTTAGAGACCACCTTTACACCTTTGCTCTTTTTCCATTCTTTTTTTGCTTTTTCCTTCATTTTTTCGCCATTTCTATTTGAGGTTAACATTATCCCCCTCTAAGGTGGGTGCCAATCCCATGGCACATCGAGCTGTTTGTTGGGGAAGGGTAGGCGTTTGGCAAGTTGTTGGTCGGGCAATGGTAGGGCCACATGTGGGCTGGGCTACCTTGGAAGCATGGGCAATGATGTCACGTGGATGATGGGGCCTCCAAAGTTGATAGTTTGGCACATCTTGTAGTCTCTGAAAGGAGAAAGTGCAGTGCTCTATGTAACATGAGTGTCTGCTTTATTGTGTGGTGCCTTGTACTCGTGCTGGTGGAATGAGGAGCTGAGTCTAACCACAGGTAGGCATGAGTGATGTCCCACACTTGAGGACCCCATTCGTGTGATAGGGAGGTGCGGTGAGTGTAGCATAGGGTGATAGGTCTAACCATAGGCGAGTGTTACCTCCCTAGGTGTGTCCTACCCTTGAGGTGCCCTAAGCATGAAGTGGGGGCAAAAAAGGGCTAGGGGGTTAGGAACGGGGCCGGCCGACCAAGGTCACTAGACACACCTAACTTAAGGACCCCTAGGTGTAGGGATTGTGAGCCATGTGCCACAACTTGCGTGCAAATCTTTTTTTTTTTGGTTTAGTAGTAGGGAATTGTTAGTCCTCGTCCTCAAGAGGGGTTGGTGAAGGAGATTTAATGGAATGGCTCAAAAATCTCCAGCTCCGCATGAAATTCTTAAGGTTCAAGCGACCCTGGAGGGGAGTGGTGGAGAGGAAAGGATGGCTGTAGTGAGTGAACTGGCTATCGCTCATGTCTCAAGAACAATGAGGCAAAAAGAAGGGAGGAGGCTGGCTTGCATCATCAGGCAGGTCATCGCACAACTATCGATTGTGTTAGGATCAAAAAAGAGTGGGGCAAGGCTGCGTTCGACCGGGGTGGGGTCTTGCCTAAGTAGGATTTTTAGGAGCCTAAGAGAGTTACAAGTGGTGATGAAGGAGGGATCCGGGCAGGAGGAGAAATCAGCGATAAAGCGTGTCATGGTGGCATCTAAGCTGTCAAAGGTGACGGTGAGGGCCTGGGCTAAAGTAGTGGTACAACAGTTGTATATTACAAGGAATTTGTAACGGCCATAGGCATTTGCATTGAATTCTACTCCTATTCGTCGAGGATACACCATGTAGGTAGGGTCGTTCCTCTCCAAAGGAAGAGCATTACAGAAGGCCATCCATGCGAATACATTGTCGTCACAGACGCACCTTTGCCACACAGTGGTTGGCACTCGTACCCAGGCATGGACCAAGGCACTTCAAAAACTTTATTCTGCCAGTATTCTGCATCCTCGGTGCCCCAAAGGGTGGGATTCATCTCTCTTTCCTTCAACCACCTGTTGGCTTAGTCGGCTTCCAACGTCGATCACCTCATCCACTATTTTAGTGGGAAGGACTCTGCACAGGGCATTGGGGATGAGAAAGTTGAAGGTAAAGGGTTGTTTCTCCTATTCTTGTCTCTCCCAGAGTATGAGCTCTGCATGAAAACTGGGAGGCATGTCATTTGGGCATGGCGGGAGGGGTACAAATGGCTGGGCCATAGGGTTAGCCCTATCTTTGTCTGGCTTCTTCCACCAGTTTCCTCCTCTCCTCCCTCAGGGTGGTTTTCCTCTCCGCAGATACATCTGCTAGATGCCCTTGTCTTTCAAGATGGGGTGAAGGGGGTTGTGGAACAACTTCTTCTTCAAATCCACCTAGGTCGATGTGCAGTTCTGTCTCACTCCCTGGGTGCTCTTGCTATTGTATCCCTTCTATGAACACCAGAGCATCAATTTCTTGGGGTTTAGGCCGATCGATAGCAGATACCTACGTTGTTCCTCTGGGCTTAGCCCCACTGTAATGGGTTGGGAGGGCATGTGTAGCCCTTCTCGCAGGGCTCTGCGCGTTATGCTCAGTTACTGCCTCCAAGGACTCCCCTTCCTCCTCATGAGTGGCATCGGTATTCAGGAAGATTCGTTGTTGAGTATGGAAGGCCACTTGGGCTGCCTCTACTTTGCCTTCTGCTAGGATTTTCTCTTTCTCCACTAGAGCCAAGCGATGTGCCAAGGTCTTCACTCTTTGCTCATTCTTGCCTGCCCACTCTTTAGCCCTCTTTTTCATTTCTTCCATGCCTTCTCCCTGCCTTTGCACCAAGGCCGTGAGCCTCCACTCTGCTGATCTTCCAACTCTTTGCTCATTCTCTCCTGCTCTTCTCTTTCGAAGCTCAGCCTTTCGGTCATTGTTTCCATTTCTCGGTGGTGGTGCTCGTCTTCTTGTTTCCTCCCTTCCTCCCTTGCAGTAAACTCCTTCATGCCCTGTTGTTCGATCTGCCCTATTTTTGCTGCTAGATCCTCGTGTTGCATGATCAGAAGGTTATATTCTTTTTGCATCTTCTCGAGCTCTTGATTTTCATCAATGAGTTGTCGTCGCCAGCTTGGCTCCTTTTCTTCTTTGGTCTTTAGTTTCCTCTTCAGATTGATAATTTCCTTTTGTTGCGTAGCCATTTGCTTTGTCTTTTCGAGCTGGAAGGCCGCTACCGCTTCCCTTTATGCCTCCAACTCAGCCACCGTGATCCTCCTTTCCTCCCTTGCCCTTTCTAATTGTGAGAGCAATTCATCAACGTATTTGTCACGATTTGCGTGTGGCGTCACAGTGGTGGGGATTGGGGTGGTCGAGGCTTCCATTTTTTGGTGTTTTGGCTCTTGCCTAGATTCAGCATCTGTAGTTGGCCTTTTGTGCCCGATGGCTGTAGCCTCCCCAATCCTTCCTTGTGCTAGCTCCTTATTGATAAAGTATTGCATCCACACCACAAAATTGTTCATGTCGATGTTGGCCGAGATACTTGGGGTGGCAGTGGTGGCTTCGCTGGTAGGTATCAAGGGGGCTGGAATGGGATGGATGGGGGCTTTACCCTTGCCCTCAATGACCATGGATGGCATGGCTTCAGGTACTTGTGCGCTTGAGCCGAGTCTATCTACCCTAGGTGGACTTAAAGTCCCTAGGCCATTGAGTCGGCTCTATTGTTCTATGGGCCGGCGAATTGCTTCGGCCATGTCTTCCTCCTCCTTTCTTCTCAACTCTGCCTCCTCTTCCATAACTCCTCTTTCTCTCTCTTCTTCTATTTTCCTTGCTTCCTCGGCCAACCTTTCAGCTTCTTCCTTCTCCTTCTTTTTCCACTCTATCGCCTCTCTCAGGGATTCCTTTTTTGCTCTTTTCATATCTTCTTCTTCCTTTTTCCTGCCCACCTTCTGTTTCTTCTTCTGAGTTGCCTTCCCAGTGAACTCCTTTGTTTTTATAGAGAGTTTTGTTCATAGACCAGCTCGCTTATTTGACTCGGATGGTCCCTGTGGATGACCACAATGCAGTGTTTGCCATCCGGCTCCTCCTTCTCTATCGTCTCGATTTCTATTCGATCGCTCGATTGCTCATCCTTTTGATGGGTCAGCGACCTGTCTGGGGTCTCATATGCTTCTTTATTTCCTTGTTGGTCCTCTTTCACAGCTTCCTGGATGATGACCGTCAATATGCTTCCATACCCGATGAAGGAGGCTTTCGAGGAAGGTTTCTTACTCTCCATATTCTTAGATGCGGGGGATTCTCCACCTGCCTGTTTGTTGCCTAGGGCTAGTGCTTTGGCCGCTTGGTCTATTGTTTTGTGCACGTAGCCATTCCAATCCACCTCATCCAGGGTGCGGGCTGTCACATTCTCCAGCACAGGTCCACTGATCCGGTGCATGAGGGAATTGTAGCATTGGCTGGAGAAAAGGGCATGCAATAACTTTGCCTACATGCGAATCTCAGCATCGGGGATGTCTTGTATGCTAATGCTGTCGTTTGTCAAAACTTCTTCCCTCTTCATCTTCAGCAGCGCATACACATCCCTCTTACGCTTTTTCTCCACCCTAGGTTCCAATCCTAGTGCTTTCTCCACCAAGGCCTGGTTTAGCGATACTTGCACTTGTCAGGCATTGTCCTCCCTTCCGACTGTCACCATTCTGCATTCTCGGTTGGGGTTGTACATTCTCAAGAACTCTACACACTTCGTGTGGTTAGGTTCCTATGCAAACTTCTCTAGGTACTTGTGGAGATTGCACTATTCCACTATTCTCCTTGCAGCCTGCTCCTTGGCCACCATCTTCTCAAGGTTGTGAATACTGCAGAATTTTAGCTAACTATAAGCTCGATTTTCCAAGTTGATGTTGTACAGCGCTCTCTCTTCCTCCGTGAAGGGAAGTCGGTGGGCACAGTCTTGTTGCAACATCTCTCATTCCTATTATGAACCATACTTCCCATTAGTGCTATAATTAATATATATACAATAATTTTCTAAAAAGAAAGATTTTATGTTTGTTGAATCAAAGCATTAATATCCAATACAGATTCTTCCCTTCAGACTTTCTATTTTTTATTTCAAAGTTTTTGTGACATTCCTCCTACATCACCAGTTTCTTATGTGTTTATTGTGTTTACTTGATCTTGATTGGTTTTAATTTGATTCACCTTCACCCTACCCTCTTACCCTCTCCCCTTTTAGATTGAGAAGAATCCTTCCTAGGATCAAAGGTTAGGAGATCAAGGGCATTCAACGTTCAGATACAAGGGTTACTTGCACATGAGCCAAGTATAGAATTTTGGGTTATATTCCAACTGAGCCTTGGGGTCTAGAGCGAAGGATCGGGTACTTACGTGTGTGATGTAAGTGAGGACATCCGTTAGGAAATAACCAGAATCAATGCGGCTAGCGATGTGGAGCTCTTCTTCAGTCAAGAGATGATCAAGATATGGGTGTCCTTTGACGTGATCTTCCATGGGTCGGCCACAAAGAGTGGTTAACACTCTATATGAGGTGGATGTAACATAGATTGGGTCATACTTTGATGTCTTGATTGCGCGGCGCTACTTAGCGTTGGTCATGATTTGACATCCTTCGAGTTCCCACTGCAATCGTAGAGTGTATGAGTTTCGTAAAAATGGGGAGTCGATGTCAGCTAACGCTTTCAACTCCTCGACTTCTTTGTCAGTGATGAAAGAAGTCACACACTTATCGTAAGACGTAATGAGGCATTGTTTGATGGCTTGTTCTCTTGATATCTCAGTGCATAGCAACTCGGTAGCTGAGTGGGGTGTTTTGACAAATGTGAATTCGAATGTTTCCCAAGAATAAGGAATCGTGCGAACTTCCGTAACTAAAGGCTCTTGCAGCAGGCCTAAGTCCAAGCGGTCATAACTTAGAGCTAGTGACATGAACGTGGCATCTAAGCATCTAAGACAAGCAATAACATCATCCCCTATGTCTTCGGCTAGGTCTGTGGCTAGAGTTAAGAATGATTTCCGCTCATAAGATGGTTTAAGGCCTGCAGGTGGCTAGGGTTTGATGGGGCTAGGAAGCTTGGTGGCAGATGGTGGCAGTCACCCATGAAGCGATGGTTGAGCCTCGTGGATAAGCGTCGGAGTAGTAGCTGCTATGGATGGGCTGCTACACTCGGATTGGGTTTGGAAAGTCTTATTGGCATTAGCAGGGGTTGAAGGGGGTAACATTGTTTGGGGTTTGGGCCGATAGTCTTGCTCAACTCTTCTGAGCTTATGCATGGGTGAGCTGGTAGGAGGCGAGTTCGGGAAGCATTGCGGCTTCTAGTTCTGAGGTTCTACAAGGCTTGGGATGATTAAGCACGAGGGTGGTGTTTGAGTGATGTCGTGGCCTGTTGTGGCCTTAGGAATCCATATCCAGGCATTTCCCTCATAGTAGCCTTCCGCATACAAGAGGGCTTTAGGAACCCATCTTAGCTTGATCATGCTTTGATTTCTATAACTACGTCTTGGTCTCCTGGGTTTAGAGTTTCTTGTGTTACAAAGATGTGGGCATCTACTCCTAGGCGGTGATTGCAGTTGTTTAGGCCTTCATTAAAACTCAAGTTGCTAGGCCTTAACTTTTGCCGCTGTGAGCGATGGCCCATGGGACTTGGTGGATGGTGGTTGAGCACTATCCCCCTCCGTAGACTTGGCTGCGAGTATTTTTATCGATGGCCTTGCGGACTTTAATGGGGTCGCATAGCCCTTGCTGAAGGCTGTAACAACATGGACGTTGCCTATGGCGAGGTGGATGCGCTGCGACTCATAATCGACATTGTAGTGAGTTTGCTTCTTGAAGGTTCGCCCTAGCAGTGACTCTGTGCCTATGTCTTTAGTGTTTGGCAACACATAAAAGATCACTGGTACAGTCTCAGACTCGACAGCAATAGTGGCCCTGCACTTGCTGGCATATGAGAGGCCCCCATATGGGTTTAATCGGGCATTAGTGGGTTGTAGTGGTGGTTTACCAAGTTGGGTCCAATGATCATGAGCTAAGACATTGAAGTTTGCTCCCTTGTCGATCAAGGCATTGAAATTGCATGTTTGCTTGGCAGTGACCGTGATGTGGAGGTATGTAGGTTCTATGGCTTCCTCATCCTCATCATCAATTTCCATGATTGTGGCAACTCGTACCGTAACAGGGGGTTCCAACATTGGTGGCTCATGCAGCGGATGCATGGGAGGGTAGTACTTCTTAATGCGACTACCATTAAAGAAGCCTATGGCCTCGCTGTCTAGAATCTTGAGCTCAACGTTGCCAGTTCGGCTGATTGCACGAACTTTGAAAGACCCAAGACCTCTAAACTTCATTTTCTGCTTGTGTCCTTTAACTCAGTACAGGAGTACTAAGTCACCCCGTTCAAAGTCATGTTGTTTGACATGCTTGTCAAACCAGCTCTTGTGTCATGCCTTCTCACATATGAGCGCATGAGTGGCTAGAAGGCATGTTTCTGATAGGCATTGCGTTCATGCCTCCTTCCCTTCCCACAGTTCTTGAAGTGTTATTCTCAAGCTATGAACAAAGAACTCTACTGGTAGAATTGCCTCCGTCCCATAGGTTAATCTAAAGGGAGTCTAGCCGACAGCCATTTTATAAGCTGTACAGTAAGCCCACAAGGCTACCATCGGCTTGTTATCTCAGTCGTTGCACGAAGCAGAGACTACTTTGGTCATGACATTTACAAGGATCTTATTTGTGGATTATGCCTATTCGTTTTCCTGAGGGTAGTATGGAGAGGATTTTCGATGGATGATCAGAAATGTGGATAGAAGATGCATAATCACTTCATTGATGAAGTTCATGCCTTGGTCTCTGACTAGTTTGATGGGGCAGTCGAATCGTGAGATCACATGTTCCCATAAGAACTTGGCAGTTGTTCTAGCGTCATTTTTCGTGTCGCTCTCACTTCCAGCCATTTCGTTAGGTAGTCCGTGGCCACAATGATATATTTGGCATGCGAGTACTGTGCCATATGATAATGGGTCCTATGAAGTCGATCCCCCACTTTTCGAAGGATTGTTGTGCAATGATTGGGGTTAACTCCATTTGATCCTTGTGAATCAGGACCTTTGTCCACTGACACTCATCACAATGCTTGACGAATCGTGCTGCGTCGTGAAAAAGCATGGGCCACCACAATTGAAACTGTAGCACCTTGCGGGCTGTCGTGCCTCCGTTAAAGTGTCCTCCAGCAATTCCGCTATGCGCCTCTTTATTTTCTAACAATTTTGAATGCTTCAGTTGATGTGTAGAGTAGGTGGCGGTGGCGTTGGGAAGCACTAACAATAGCGTGTATTCAAGTTATTTAGAAGAAATTATCATTTCTGATAGGCGCGCATCTTAAGCATGGTGCCAATATTTATTTTGATGCGCTTATTTATTAAAGCATTTGACATATATTTATTATTTTTTATGCGCATGGGCACACTATTTAAATATTCATTATTGGACATTGTATTTGGGCATTGCTCGACTCTTGGGGCGCCCAACCACTTTATTCTTTATTTGGACAAAAGCAAACACAAAAGCTAAAGCGTGCTAATTGTAAATTTGGGCTATTTTTAGCTTGGAGATGAATAATACATTAAATACATGCCTTGTGGAGCGCTCACAAAAGGCATGGGGGGAGATTGTACCCAATTAGTCTTCTTGCTTCATGTCGTGCAAATTTTCTCTCTTGGTTTTTGAGCAAAAAGTAGAGTTCTTTGTTCTTGGGGATCTTCCGGTGCTCACTACGTACGCATACGACATCCGATTTACACACTAGGGAGGCTATGGCTACCGTGAAGGAGACCAATGGTGTAGGGATTTGAATGAATACTAAAGGAGTCACAAACAAAGTCAGAATGCTCGAATGCTTTGATACCAGTTGAAAGGTGAGAAGGATCGAAGCTTGCTTGGAAGAGCTATGGCAGGAGAGCAAGAGCAAGAAAGAGAGAGAGGCCAATGGGAACTCCAATAGTCACAATGTGTGATTGGGCCTTCCTATATTCAAACTATCACTAAAAGAATAAAGAATAAAGTGACAGTGACAAGTGCCCGCCACCTGTAGTGTGCAATGGTGGGTACTGTCAGTGTAGTAATACACGTGCCTAGGAAAAGGCGCCTTTACCCCCAACACACCTTTATCTCGATCAAAGCCACCTACCCCTGCATCATCATGTCATCTTATGCCATAATTGACTACAATTTTTATCATTATTTTGTGTGTAATATATCACCACCATTGTCATTATTAGGAACCAATCAGGTCGCTACCTGTAACTACAATTAATGACGGCCATTTCCTGTGATAATGTTGCCTTCATTATCTCCTAAACATTAAGTAGGCCGCCATATTTCCATTATCAACCTGCTTTATTATCAACCGCAACTGTATTTGTCCTATGATGGCTGCATCATCCTTCTCTCATCAAGACATCAATAATTTCTATATAGATTGTTGAGTTTGAAGGAGTTCCCATTTGATCCATTTTTGCAAACAATTTTATAGCCTCATGAGGATCGTGGCATGAGTTGTAGCATTCAACAATGCAGTTAACACCCAAGCCCACACCCTAATACCTTGTTCATGCATTCCAATTAGAACCTCCTAGTTGAAAGAAGGATAGTTATCATCTTTACATATGTCTTTAAATCATGTTTGAAGTTTTCTTGACTTCGCAACCACCAAAGGCATCATCCACATCCTCTATATCTTTCACAATTTCTGTGGTCCATTGGTAGTCCATTTTCTACAATCTCTGAGTTGTTTCATATTCCAAGGAGTGAGAAAACTTGCAAATGGACCTTTATCAACCTCCAAAACTTCATATGTATCCTCAAGACTTTCAATTAAATAGTGATATGTCCATGAGAAACTATGATGAGAGCCTGCACATACCACATGACCTGGTGGAAAAGAAAGCCCTATTTCCCACCTTAGGTCCATTACATTCATCCCAGCTGCTATAAATTTACAACCTTTTGTGAATATGGCTCTCGTAAGAACTGTAGCACCAACAGTTCCATCCCCAACAACTTCATTTCCTTTCCAAAATTTTAAGAGTAACCAATCCAAATGGTAATGAAGGTGATGATATAAAGGCGCCAAACAATTAGGACTTGATGTAAATCGAATCATGTCAACAATATGATCTTTGAGAATTTCCTCATAAGTAAAATGAGGAAATGTTAAAATAGAAAAGGCAAGGCTGCTAGATGATGCCTTCGAATATTGAGGGCCTTTCCCTTTTCATAACTCCAACATGATCTATTGAGCTTTCAAAAACCACTTTCTTTCCTTCGAACATACATACTTCATTGCAATGCGATGTGTCCTAGTAAGAAAATGTCCTTTGAAATAGAATTTTGTGTCCAACCATTCATGATTTGAGAAAATATGCAATAATAGATCCATGATATGCAACCAATCAAGCTATGCTTCACATAAAAATAATTTATGCATTGAAGAATCATGCCTAGCATGTCTACATGTGCTCATGCATCATGCAAAATGCAAATAAAGTTCCTTTATTATTTAAATCCTTAACCTCACCTCTCAATGCTCATAAAAAAGAAATGTCAATCTCTGCTCCACCCACCCAAATTCTCACTATCCCTCAAGAAAATGATGGCCCTCAAGATGTTGACTAGGAAAATAACCCATCTCACAACTAACAACATCCTTCACGACCCTCTAACTCCTCCAACCACCTTACCCACTCAACCAAAGGTTCCTAACTTGGTGATGAATATCCCAACTCTCGTGCGGGCAAGAAATGGTGCATGCTCAATGATAGGTGCTCTCTCAAGTACATGTGCAACTAAAAGTTACGAATAGTTGCAGTAGGCCTCATGCCATGCAAGCACTCAACAATGGTGCAAAACGTGCTTCAACCCAACCCATGGCATGGAAGTATTTGAAAAGATTAGGAGATGATCCTTGAGTGCAGTGTAACAAACAAGTGCAATGTGAAGTGTTCATGAACCCATAATCTCTGTGATGTGCAAAAGTCTCGACAAGAAAACAAACGTTCTTCACAATGTTCAACAGCTACTAGCAATCTCTAGCTCCAACCTGTCCAAAGAAATACCAAACTCGACCAAGGCCATCAAGTTTTCACACTCAAAAATCCAAACAAAATGACACAAACAAATCCTAAGCTAGACAAACATAGAAAATCCAATTACGGAAGGACAAAGCAAACAATTACACAAACAACCAAGCTAACAAAAATCAAACCTAACTACAATTTGATTAGGGATTTTCACTTTTCAAAAAAACGCTTGAGAGCATGTTTCATAAAAACATGTTAATTTAATGTACACATTGTTGCAAAAGGACCTCTTTGGAAAGGTTGTAGGCTATGTCACTGTGATTAGATTCCAAAAGAGGGGGCTACCACATTCTCATACTTTGCTAATTTTAGATTGGTCTTTTAAACCTTCTGAAGCATGTCACTACGATATATTGGTTTGTGCTGAGTTGCCAGATAGAGTTAAGTTTCCATCCATATTTGAGACAATTTCAAAATGCAACATTCATGGCCCTTGCAGAGGATTGAGCCCCAAGTCCCTTTATGGAAAAGGGTAGATGTACTAAAGACTACCCACAAAAATTAGTGGGCATGACAACGGTTGATAGTTTTGGCTATCCCATCTATCCAAGATGAGATGATGGAAACTCTGTGGTCATAAATGGTAATGTTATTGATAATGAATGGGTTGTACCATATAATCCTTACTTGAGTAAGAAATACAATGCACACATAAATGTGGAGGTGTGCTTGACAGTAGCAGCCGTTAAGTATTTGTATAAGTATGTGTACAAGGGACATGACCGTCCAACCATCAAATTTTATGTTAGGGTTGATTCAGCACATAATGGTGGCAATGTTCATGAAGTGGACGATATTCAAAGTTATTTGGATGCACGATATATTTCAACCGTTGAGGCATGTTAGCGGATCTATGGTTACTCATTGCACGATATACAATGTTTGTAGGTGCACTTACCTGGTGAGAATTATGCGGTGTTTTGAGATACATATAGTATACTAGATGTTCTGCAAAATAAAGACCTCCAAAAAACTACTCTTACTAAATGGTTTGTGTGCAATTGCATTCATCTAGAGGCTAAGACTATTCGTTATGAAGAATTTCCGGTGTATTGGGTGTGGAATGCACGACATAAGATATGGACTAAGAGGAAGCATGGGAATACATGTGGTTGGATGTATTTTGTGATGCCTCCCAGTGGTGAGCTATACTATTTGCAAATGCTTTTAACAGAGTGTTGAGGATGTACTTCTTTTGAAGATTTGTGTATTGTTGATAATGTGATCTATGATACTTTTAGGGATGCTTGCATTGCAAGGGGTATGTTGGAGAGTGATGATGAGTACGTTGTGTACTTGGAATAAGCCGCCTCTATGCAAATAGGTGCCCAAATCCATGCTTTGTTTATTGCAATTTTGGTCTTTTGTGAGCCAGCTCGGCTTCGCCATCTATGGGAAAGATTTTTGGTACCAATGGTAGAGGATATCATGTATAGATTGCAGCTACAGCACGTGCATGCCTCTCTTGGTGTTCTATAGCATGAGGGATCTAACATGGCTTTGTTACATCTGCAAGACCTTTTATGCCATATAGGGTGAAGACTCTTTGATTTTGATGGGTTGCTTGAACCTCATCAACCAAACTCTCAACTACATACTAACCCCCTTTTGCAAGATGAATATGCATACAACACATTGGAACAACATAGGGTTTTTGGATCCATGGAGGGAATGTTGAATGAGAGACAAAGAATCACCTTTAGTACAATTATCAATGCTATAGATGCAAATACTAGGATATATTCTTTTTGGATGGACCTAGTGGATCTGGGAAGACTTTCATGTATAAGTATTTGCTTGCGAAGGTACGAAGTGGTGGTAGTATAGCATTGGCAACAGCATCATTGCTGTCTTGCTTCTACCAAGTGGTTGTACAACTCACTCATGGCTTAAAATCCTAGTAGAATTAAATAATCAATCCACCTGTAACATCCATGTTCAAAGTGATCTTGCTCAGTTATTGAGACAATTGAGCCTTATTTTGTGGGATGAGGCTCCTATGATCCATTGACATGGCTTTGAAGCAATTGATAGAACTTTGAGAGACGTTTTGGGTTGTGATAAGCCATTTGGTGGAAAGGTTGTTTTATTTGGAGGGGATTTTAGGTAGGACTTGCTAGTTGTGGCAAAGGGAACACGTGAGGATATTGTTAATGCTACATTGTGTTACTCTGATTTGTGGCATTACATAAGGGTGCTAAGTTTATCTAGGAATATGTGAGTATCAATAGCTGGTAGTGTAGTGGACAATGGATTCATTTGTTGGATTCAAGGAATAAGAGATGGAGTGGGTATTACTAAAAATTGTGATAAGTTGCGTGTTTCACCTGGCATGGTGTTGAAAGGGCAGTCTATCGAAAAAACCTTGATTGGTAGTGTCTATAGTGATGTGTCTGATGTAGGTGACTACACAATGTATTTTACTGAGCGGGCTATACTTGCCTCATGGAATATAGAGGTGGCTACTTTGAATGATCATGATGCTAAGATAATAACAGGGACAAATGTGAGCGAACGAGTTTTTATTCCTCGGATTACTTTTATTTCCAATGCTACACAGTTGCCATTTACTATGAAACAGAGGCAATTTTCCATTTGATTGGCATTCCCTATGACAATCAACAAGTCATAGGGATAGACTCTGTCCATTGTTGGGCTTTATCTAAAGATGCTAGTATTTACACATGGTCAACTATATGTTACATTTTCAAGGGTAAAGTATTTACATGGTGTGAAAGTCCTACTGGGTGATGACCATGTAGGAACACTGGTTTGGCATATATGTGAATTGCTCTTCATGCCATATTTGGTTATCATATATTCTTTTGAAAGTGAATTATTTTTCATATTTCACTATTTATTTGAATTTTGCAGATGCCTAACCTAGAGTGTCACTATTGCCCAGCTTTTGACTATCAAAAGGAGCTATAGTGCACGTTGTGTGCATTGTAATGAGTGATGATATCATATACATTGTGGATACACGTAATGTTTTCAGGGGCATATGTACAAGGTTGACCATAAGAAGAGGTTTCAACGCTCCCATACTAATAAGTACTGAGGCATTGGTTTAAGTACGGGTTCAAGGATTTGGGTTTTTTTGTGATACTACATCCACATTTGTCAATACCTACTGAGTGGTTCACAAATGTTCGACCATGTAGTATTATTATTTGAGTGAAATGGTCTTTGTTAGTTGTTCCACATACTTATATTGTGATTTTTGTTCCAATGCAAGTGCTAAAGAGAGAGGTAAGACTATCGCATCACCCATGCGATTACTATTAGAAATTGTGGGATTATTCCTTGCTTCGCCTTTGCATGTTTCACTCGAGGATGAAGATTTTGCTAATGATTCCTCAAAGAAGAGGAAGCTTTGTTTCTATTAGGCATCTTGGAGACATTGTCTTTTTACTTATGGTGCTTGGGTGTCTTACACTTGGCCTTCGTGGCTTGCTAATGGAAAGTAGGATATCTTATACCTTCCCATCATGGCATGATCGGTGGAGAGATCCCAAAGAAATTAGCGTCTCGCTCTACTTCACCTATGAATGTCCTGCTTGGAGTTAATAATGATTTCTCAAAAAAGGAGAGATATTCGTTTTGACTAGGACTCTTAGAGAAATTATTTCTGTGGTGCTTGGTCTTTGTTTCAATTATGATCCATTTTATTATAACATTGTTGTTTCTAAATATTGCACAAAGCAAGCATGTGATTCCCTACATTCATGTAAAGATTGTTTCTATGTTTGGCATTTTGTATTACAAATTGAATAAAATACTTCTAGTTTTAAGTTTGATGAGAGAGAGAGAGAGAGAGAGAGAGAGAGAGAGAGAGAGAGAGAGAGAGAGAGAGAGAGAGAGAGGGAGGGAGGGAGGGAGGGAGGGAGGGAGGGAGGGAGGGAGGGAGGGAGAGGAAACCATTCTAAATACTATATGATGAAGCAAGCATAGGTCTTCTTGAGATCGTGTATAGGTGAGATTGTATGTATATCTAGCACTCTCTATTTTATAATGAGAGAGAGAGAGAGAGAGAGAGAGAGAGAGAGAGAGAGAGAGAGAGAGAGAGAGAGAGAGAGAGAGAGAGAGAGAGAGAGAGAGAGAGAGAGAGAGAGATGAGAAAAAAAAAACAAAACAAAAGGTAGAGATGTAGAGAGGGAGAAATAGGATATATAGAGAAAACTAGGGAAAAGAGAAAGAGAGAGTGATAGAAATAAAACATCTTAGAAATGGAGAGGGGAAAGATGAGAGCGAAAGAGAAGAAATGGATTATTGAGCGAAGTTGCCATGCAATAGCAGACCTTGCCGCTTCACATGCGAAGTTACTGCAAAGTAGCCTAGCATTCGACGTGCACGAAGTGCGCATAGAACGCTTGTCATTATAAGTGATTATGCCCTAAAAAGAAAGAATCGTGTAGGCCATAAGGCCATACATGTAGAGGGGAGAGGATAAAACACAATGCAAAAAAGAAGGGGGTCCTTCACATAGTTGGACCCCAAAAAACCATGGTGAGGGATTCAAGACTTGCTAGAGCTTTTCACCATTCAAGAGCTCATCGCAATGCATAGCTCCTTAAAAGGGTTTTGTAGCATAACCAATTGTTGATACAAAGTTAGATGATGCCTTTGCAATCAAATGTGATGACTTGCATAAACAAAGGAAATGCCAGTTAGTCCAATGAGTGGGGAAAAGAGAAGCACAATAAAAAACATGTATAGAGACTTGCATAAAAGACAAAGACACGTAATGTAGTACTACCATAAGCGATAAACAATGATTGTAATATCAAGGTTTCACGAACAAAATCTCATCTAGGGCTCCATAACTTTGTCTTCGCATAGCTCAACATACACCAAAATATATTTCTATTAATATGTGTTTACTTTTGTTAAAGTGTTTGCAATGTGTCAAATAATAGAGTCTCTAAAATTTTAAATAACGGCAAGAGCTTTGTTTGTCAATCCAATGTTTTAGACCTTTGCTATTAGAGTCATTGTATAGGGATGGTTTTTTGGCAACAATAATAATGACGAAGTGAGCATTTTATATTCTAACCAATTGCATTGCTATAGATGTTGTTATTGTCCATATATGTTGTAGTGTATGATACATCTATTATATTCACAGAAACATGCAATTCTTGCATAATGTGACCACTAAATGTAGCTTTTAGTATGCACAAATCATCTTCTTAAACCAAAAAGGACAAAAGGTTTAATATAATTCCTTTTAAGCTTTGGGATCACCTTATATACTCCACCTAGGAATGATATTACATATGGGTTTTCCTTACATCATATATAATAGACAAACATGTGTGAGATGAGAGTAGGGGGATGAGACACATCATATTTGCCTATCTCAATATGTAAAATGGAGCATTTTCATATACTACAATGTATCCATTGAATTCACAAAAAACAACCAATTCAGTGCATGATGGAGCTATCAAATGCAACTTGCTGGCATGTGCAATTCATGCAATTGCTTATTATAAAGAGCAAAAAGGAAAAATGTTACTTGTAAACTTTGAGATCACCTTGCATGCACCATCTAAGATGGCATATTAGATTCTAGGCATAAAGAATGCCAATCTAATGAACCATAATCACTATAGGGCACCTAATTTACAATGCAAAAGCAATCATTAGAATATCAAGTCAACCAATGAATTTGATTTTTTGAACTTCTTAAGAAAATGAATTTCCTTTCACTTTTAGGAAAAAATAGCATCACACAAGATGAACAAAATGGACCTTTAGTAGGTCCAAAAAGCAATTGTTATAAGGTAGATTGTAATAAGTATTAATCTACAATTGACAAAAGTAAGTTTGGTATCATAATTACTAGGAACTCTCTAACTCAAATTATTGAGTCTAAAAGACTTGTCACTAAAAGATTTGTCATTCAATGAGATGAGGTGATCACATAGTCCAATGGAGAAATACATTATGCTCTCAACATGCTAGTTTAGTAGGGAAAGCACAAATCGCCTTCACTTGGTCTCTCTTAATAAGTACGAAAGGTTGCACCAAGAGCTCCTTCATTTAAAATGAAAGGAGATTCTTTAGCTTATGCCCAATGTTATAGCAATTCAGCATTGCATGATGTAGCATAAACAAAACTGCCATCTATGATCAATGCTAGCATGTGCACTTCTCTAGAAGGTCAATGCCAAGTAACACCTTATTCTCATGTTACAAAAAAATTATCAATAAACATTATGTAGTTTAGTAATTGTGAGTGGTCTCCTTGATGTGATCCCTCAAAGAAACTTATCAAACATTAATAAATAGTGTCCTATATGTGTACTGATCTTGTTAATGTTGCAATAGGTAAACCATGCAATTTCATTAATGCCACAATGCTCCTAGGTAAGGAAGACCACAGGGGATTCACTAGTAGTAATAAGGAGACATCACCTGTGTGCAAGAAATATATGAAAATACCCCTTATCTACCCCCTATTTATGGGACCTTACCTTATAAAATGTGCCTTCCTTCCCTTAAATAACCCCCCTCCCTTACACTCACATGGCACCATATGGTAAACCCTAGTGGACCCCCAGGAGGAAGACAAGCAATGGACAACCCAACCTTGAGCCATAATTGAAGCATGCATAAGTCTCATATATCAAAGTTGATTAAATTACTCTCAATATAAACTTTAAATGTGGAAGATGGTGAAGTAAATGGGCCTCTAGTGATAGTGGTCAATTACATTATCTATTGCGAAAACATTTTTAAGGCATATACAATTGTTTGAGTGCAATGTGGCTAGTGTGAAAAATAGAAACATTAGGTTTGTGTACTCTTTTGAATAATGCATATAGATAAGAAAGTAGATGCTTTAGTTTTATAATTTCTTTGGTTTGTGGATAAAGGATTGTAAGTGAAGAAATGGTTTATAGTGATGATCCATCAAGAAGATTATCCCACGAAGTTTCCTTACAAATATTGTTTAGGTCACATCATACTTATGGTTTGAATTTACATCACTATTGAGGATTTTGAAGTTACAATTTGCATTGCCATAGTTATTTGGTTCCTATAGACTCTCTTGTCATTTGGCAAATAATGGTAGCCTATCCATTAAGTTTAAAGCATGGGGTTATAACAATACGTGTGTGCATTGGAGAGTGATCATTTATGTTGTTACAATAACTAATACCCAAATGGACCAATAAAGAGTGTTAAGGTTCAAATTAGCATGATTTGATCATATGATCTTTGAAGCATGCAAGAAGGCATGGCATCATAAATCTCTCTCTATTTGTGTCTCTCTGTCTGTCTATCTCTCTCTCTCCTTGCATGTACATGTTAATCCACAACACATCCTACAAACAAGAAGACAATGAGGGCAATCTATGCTATCTCACCATTGAATTGCTATATGTTCTTAGTTACAAAGCATAGCTACATCTAACAACAAATGCAATCTCTTTCTCTTGAGGCATTGTTCCATATGAAAACATAAGATTAGTGATGAGATCTAATTGAACAAGAAGGTGCCAAAACAAGATATTTGCAAAACCTCCCTCTTTTCTCATTTTTTGAAAAAGATCCCCACTCGTTATTCCCATCTCTTATACAAGAGAATTGGAAGGCGTATCTTGTACAGAGAGATTTGGAACTTGCATATACATGTTTTTGTTTGGCATGTATAGATGATGAACATTCTTTGTAGTTGAAACTCATTTAGAAATTGAAGTAATTGTTTGGCAAGTGCTTTACGCACGTATTGTCATTTCACTCTTCAATCTTATTTGTACGTGAAGTACTTGTTAAAACCTTGTCTTTTCTAATGGAATAACGAACATGGCTTCCATACATTTAAGCCTTTTTTAAAAGGCTTTCAACATGGATATTCTTCTTCTTCTTCTTCCTCTCTCTCTCTCTCTCCATTCAGCTAAAAGGCTAGCTATTTATTACTTATGTAAAACCTGAAGATCGAGAGACACACCCAAGTCCCTCAACTTGCACGTTTGACTTATCATCGTGTAGGAAAACTATCCTCACATAGGTCAAAAAAAGGTTCAATGCACAACTTACTTGAAAGAGGCATGAGAGAGAGAGAGAGAGAGAGAGAGAGAGAGAGAGAGAGAGAGAGAGAGAGAGAGAGAGAGAGAGAGAGAGAGAGAGAGAGAGAGAGAGAGAGAGAGAGAGAGAGAGAGAGAGAGAGAGAGAACCTAAATCCAGGGAGAAAGAAAGTTGATCCGAGGAGAGAGAACGTGTAGTAGAGTAAAGGGACCGATAGAGTGTCATCTAATGATCCTTCATTTTAACTTTTTTTCCCAAGTGAATTACATAAGTGTTTTTGAATAGTCCAACTATATATCTAATATGGAGCTCACAAAAAAAACTTTGGGACATTTTTATGTTTTTATTAGAGATAGCTCTAGTTATAAATGAAGGGCTCATAAAAGAGTGACAATGAGGGGCCAATAGAGTGATACTCAAGGATGCATTGTTTTTGAGGTCCTACAAAATTCAGATTATGAAAATTTTTATACGATTCAATTGCTTAACTCACATTAAACTTATGTGTGATATGAAAAAAATCGTATCATAATATCGAATGACCAAAAAAGTTTCATCTTTTTTGCAAAATGGTCATTGAATTGGGGTGGGGTGTGTTTGTTTTGGGGGGAGGGGGGCTGGAGGGGTAGTCACGTTATTGGCCCCTTTACTCTAAAAGACAAACATGAAAACCTGCCAATCCTAGCATGCAATGTAGCATCTACTGGAGATAACGAATGGACGACTGTCATTTTTGGAGGGTACTCCATCGACCAGGCAAAGCCCCCAAAGTAAAGTTATTGGAGTTTGAGTTGGCATGCATGGTTTAGAATCCAGATGCTCTCAACTTTAACTCTATTGACTCGCGCAAGTCGATTCGACCTGCGCGTGACATGGCTCTTATCCTTAGCCGACCCTTTCAAATACGTTGCGTTGCTTGCTTCTGTTCTTTCCTGAAAATAGAACAGGATAAAAATATTAAAGATTAAGAATGTGTGCAATTACGCAGCAGACTGCGCATTGATCGCTTGAATCCGGAGGTCGCCATGGGCTGCTCTGCGTCATCGCCAGGTAAACACCTCGGCTGCCTTCTAATCCCCTTCTTCTGTGTCTTCTGACGATCTGGCACTTGCGCACGCTTGTATGGCCCTCCTCCAACAGAATCTCAGCTGCGGCTGGCGCAAATGGAGGACAAAGGATCAATAGCCAGATTTGCGCTGGATTGAATTGAAGCAATTCCTTGTGTGGTCAAGGATGTTCACAAGCTCTCAGATGACATGGTTACATGCTGTGTGACCTAGGCCTATATTGCCTACGTGCCACATGTGTGATACTTCGAAACAGTCCGATAGCATGGTTCTATGGAAGAGAAGACGGAATATCTGTGAATTCTGACACTAGAAAATTGTAATTTGTCACTGCGTATGACCTGACAGACTCCATGAGCGTCCAGCTGGAATGTTTCTGATCCCATATAGGAGAGCTTCTTTTTGAAGGACCTGTTAACTTTCAGCTGCAAACAAGTTAAGATCATGCTAGACTCCCAAATGTTGACTATCACATTTTGGTTTTGTTTCATGAGAGGGACTTATTGAGGGACGTTTGCACGACTGTAGGTGAACTTATAGGTGTTCAGTATGTGCAAAAAAAGGTTAAATTGAATGATTCTTAAATCTATGAGCCATTTCTTTTCTTTGGCATTTTTCATTATGGAGGAATAAGGTCATCGATTTCAACTGCACACTTCCCTCTCTTTTGTCATTGTTCAAAGAGTTTCTTTATTTTCAAGTCACAACATATCATGAAGAATTGTCAGCCTATGCATGATAGAGGTTGATGTTCTTGAATTGTTGTGCTTGGGGACAAGATATGGTACGGGCAATAACTTGTGTGAGTTCTTGTAAAAGAGGACTTGAAAGTTCCTCAAACATTTTAATGAGGATTTCCTTGAGATGTTGGCTGTTAATAGATATGGAAAATGATAGTCGAACTTACAAGCACAATTGAGTTAGCATGAACTTGGTCAAAAGTAGAATGTGCTCTAGTTACTAAGATTTTGCCCTTCGTGCGGATTTTCAATGGTGGAGTCAAGCTTTGAGTACTTCATCTATGCCCAAATCTTGGAAATATTGTTTGAAAACAATGTGAAGTGCAATGCTCACTCTCACTTGGAGCTTCTACAAATCAATCATCATGGCTTGGAGATTGTCTCCAAGATTAGTGCTAGTATCCATTAGATATAGTCATGGCATTATCTCCAATTGTGGTTGAAGTGTTGACAAGAGATATCAAAGCTCAAGACCAACCCCTTTGGAAAACCTGGAAACTATGAAGTATTATTGTTTCCACACCTTTGAAAGACATGGAGAAATGAAGTGCCATTGATGCTTAGAACTCCCTCACAACACACGTGTCGATGAGGGCACAACTAGAACTCCAAACCTTTGAAAACACTAACTCAAGATTACATTTGCCACTTTTCATCAATTCAACAATGTTTGAACAGGGACTAAAACAAATCAAAGATGGAGAAGTAAGAGAATATATATAAATCTTGGATTGCTTACAACTAATCATACATCAACATGAATATATGGTGAACCCTTTGTGAGGATAGAGTAGTATTTGTAGAGAAAACATAGAGTGTACAAACATGACTAACACACAGTGAACTCAAACGAGAACGCAAATGAGAATGAAGATGAATGAATGCTGTGATGAATGATGGATGGATGGTGAATGAGGTTAGAGATACAATCGAGTGTGCTTAAGAAGTGGAGGCTGTCCAAAAGCCACACTCTGTGGGAGTGGGCCAAGGGAGAGTATTGAAAGCGCTGTTCTCCGGGAATGGACCCTGAGTGCAGAAAACCACTGACATTGATCACGAAGGAGGAAGAATTGATGCAGAGGCTACAAATGTAACAGTAGATCCTGAAAACACAGCAGTTCCTGAATGGAGGGTAGCGTCTGAGGCAAGAAGAGCAATAACATGATGATCACCAGCAGTAGATGGGCTGTCTGGGACAGCGAGCACACCCTTGTGACAGCTTTCAGAAGCAAAACAGCCATGAGCAGTAGTAAATGCAGAATGTGGTAGGTATGGGCAGCAGGTTGGCACCACCAGCAGGTAAGATGGCCGCTGCCAGGTAATGGGCGGCAGCCAGGAGGGCTGGGTGGTAGCCTCCAAGGTTGGGTGGCAGCTTCCAAGTGTAGGCAAGCAGCTTGAAGAGGAGAAGGTGATGCAGATGATCAAGATGATGATAGAGGGGGACGCTAGCATTGACTGAGGGATTAATAGATGGATACGGCAGTGCAACTCGGTCAGAATATGTACAATGGGTTGTACGAGTATGAACAGCTGAGATCTCTCAATCTGCATGAAAAACAAGTGAAAATGACTGGGGGCAGGCTTGCTGTAAATAGATGAACAAAATATTGCAGCAGGTTGCTAGTTAAAAGCGGACTGATTGCAGCGAAAAAGTGGCCGATAGCTGCATTAAATGTGTAGACTGCCACATGGCACCTGTCTAATCTGCAAACCATCTGCTGTTGCGCCTCCCTGCCCATCCAGCCTATTGCCCAGATTGCTGCCCATTGGCCTGGCAATTGCCCCATCGGCTGTCTGAACTGCTCTTGTACATGGTGAAGCGATCTAAACTGGCCAAAACTGCCTTGACCAAGCTTATGCCCATCTTGGAGGCAATCAAATCTCTTAACACCCTCTTAGATCTTGGATGTAGCGTAAGGTGAAGGGATCTAGAACCTTGAAAGGTGTCCTCTTGTTGTCCTTGCTTGCTAAGGCCCCTAGATGGTTGTCTTCTGCAGCAAATTGCTGTTCTCTGATCAGAAAATGGATCAGGAGCTTTCTTTCTCTCTCTCCCAGGTTGTAAATTAACTGAATGATCAAGACGCAACTCCCATAAATGTTTTCTCAGTTTGCATGGGCATTTTTGCCAAGTGACAGCCTTTTAAACCCATTTTTTAGCATTATCTAGTCATTTAATTAGTTTTCAAAATAAAATAATCTCAAAAATTAATTTAAGTCATTTTGACCTTGCCCAAAATTAAATGTGCCTATCCATAATTAAATTGGCTAGGCCATTTGTAACTTGGAGTGGTCTCCAACCTCTGTTGACCTTTAAACCGGTATTAATTAATTAATTAATGTTAGTCCCTAGTGTTACCACTAACACTTATTGGCTAAACAATTGTCCTAGGCTCGAAACTGATACCAATTGACCGCCAAAACCCAGTTGGCATAACTTATCACAACTTTTGTCTTTGACGTACTGCATCCTCGGGGTCCTTGGCTTGTTACCATGAAATAACTGCCATGTCCATCACATGTGCTAAACAACCTTGTACATTTGATTAGTAACTTAATTAAAATTAAATGTTATCGACAAGATTAAAGCATCACAAAATTTCACGTCTCCTTGATAGACTTCTCCCTTGAAATCCCTGCAATCATCATCGATTGCAATGCATTGTGTCAAAAGCATATTGCACTAGAATTTCCATAAGGCATCATAGTCATAATATTGGCCATTGTTGTTTAACCATGCCACATACCCCAAACTTGCTGAAAATTTTTAATCAGCATAAACATGATACACATATGAAAAACAGACCAAAGCTATTGTTAGAAACCCATTGGATGCATCTATAACTCATGTTTCTCAATAGTTCTGATGTCACAACCATAATAAAACATGAACCCAGCATAAACCATGGCTGAAACTGTTAATGCCATTCATTAACATGCTGCTGTCCATGGAACTAGCCGTAAAGAATTGGAAATTGAGCATAAACTAATCATAAACTGATCACTTGTTGATTTGAGAACTGATCACAAACTGTTGCAAAAGTGATCAGCAATTGATGTAGAGATTGATGGTCCCAAAGTGACCATAAATGGTTCTCAAATTGATCAAAATTGAACTCAAACATATCATAATTTGATCTCAAAATTGAGGCAAAAGCTCATGCCCAATTGATCATGAATTGGTCCCAAACTAATGCAGAAGTATAGTTTTAGAGCATAGTACCTTGGATGCATGCTGAATACATTCGAGATCCACTACATACGAGAGTTGTTCACAATTGGCGGAGTAAAAGTGCTATTGCCCCCTTGAGCATTAGGCAACACTCCAGACCCTTGCTCTACTGAACCTGACGGAGCCCGAATTGAAGTCGATTGTAATTGAAAGGCATCTAGGTAAAGCTACAACAACTGAGGATAGTCTCCCAAGTCATCCTCTTCCATCCATTTTGTATCCATTGGTGAATAATTCTAAAACTTCACCAAATTTCTTGTGGAAATCTCATCTATGTGCCAAGATCCACTCAGGTACCAAAATCTCATCTAGCTCCTCAATCTCAAGTTGAATTTGCACATCACCACGAAAAGGCCTCGACCATAGTTGTCTTCGTATGTTGTATAATATTGATCATACTGTCCTCCCGCGTTCTGTTGCCTTTAATTTGGCGCGTTCCGCCTGCATGGCACTTCTTGGGGGGCTGGGGAAGCCTTGGATACCTCATCTCACCCCCTTTTCCAGCTGTGCAATCCTCCACCAAGTGTGACGGTGCATACCTAGTTCCATGGGTTCGCGTGCGAGACCCGCACAAGCAACATGGTCCGCGGGCACGCAACACTGTGTTGTGTCCTGAGCATGCAGCAGAAGCCAACTCGCAAGACTTGTCAAGGCGATACGCTGTTGTGTCACAGCATGACCCCGTTACGTCATGGGGCGTTATGCCCTTGATATCCCTCCCGCGTCATGGCTTGCTCACAGCACACGTAATGTGTTTGTCTAACTCGCATAAGGGTAACATGGCGCTTGGAGTCATCGGATCGTGCCATGGAAGAGTTCCGGGCTCACAAGGATCCACAATCAACCATCTTGGCACATGGTGCCACGGGGGTGACATAGTCCATAACCCACCTCTCCTCATAAGTAGTCATGGTGACTTGAACTCGAAGTAGGAGGCCCGGTTGCCTCGCTCAAAATGAGAACCTTGCATGCTGGGAGGCAAAAATGATGGTTGCTCCATGAGGCATGGCCTACATGGAGGAGGTAGGGAGACATGGGTTGCCCAAGCCTCACACTCCCTTCCCTCATAAAGCCCTCCTTGGATTCCATCCAGATGGAAGCCCTCTTTGACTGTTTGAACTTTGACGCTTCTTTCATCTACAAAAGGTGCTCCTCTCCTCCATGCTTCCACACCAATTCAGCAAGCATTTACCATTCTCATTTTCCGCTCTTGGATCTTCAATGGACTTGTGATTTGTCATTCTCATCTCCCATCCCCTCTTTTCCGCACCCTATCAAAGCATTTGCCATTCTCAAATCTCATCTCCCATTCCCTCTATCCCGCACCCTATCAAAGCATTTGCCATTCTCATCTCCTATCCCCTCTCTCTTACTCTTGCTCTTTCAACTTTACCCCAACCCTCGGGCCTCTCCCTCTCTTTTAACTTTCAAGTTTCAAGAGTTGAGACTTTAGCATCTCACTCTACCTCTCCCTCTCTCTCTCTCTCACTCTTCCCCAGGCCTCTTTTATCCGTTATCGACACCATGACTCGTGAGAAGCATGAGGCCTTCAATTTGCACGCGATCCATGTGGAGAGGGACACAAAGAAGTCCAATTCCCACCATTGGACATGCAAGCATTGCGGGAAGCGTTATACAAGTGGTGCAACTTGTTAGAGTGCAGCGGTGCGGAAGCGTAGGACTGTGAGAGAGAGAACGCAGAGAGAGAGAAGAGAGAGAAAGAGACAGTGGAAGATGAAGATCTGCTGTATACAAAGATATGCAAATATATACACGGGCGCAGTGCGCTGGACTGCGTGTCTCCACCTTGACAATGCAACCTGCTGGTCACCTTGAAGTCCGCTGCAGTCTGCACGATCTCCTGACTGAAATCTGCGAACAGAGACGGAATCTGCGCGAGCCTCCAGCGTGTAATTTGCGAGCAGAAGAATGTGGGAGACTGCTGGAAAAATCGGCTATAAATAGCCAAAAAACTGGGCGCCAAAATATGCAGGTCGGCTGCATTAAATGCAGCCGACTGTACTGCAGCAGGTCGGACTGCCACGTGGCAGTCCGACTGTACAGTCCGACTGGACTGTGAACTGTGCAGTCCGACCAGGCAACTGATCTCTAACACCCCCTCTCAGAGCCTGGGCGGGGCAGAAGTCTGAGGGATCTGGAATGTCTCTGAAGTAGAGCCTGGGGAAGTGCCTTCGTAAACAAATGTCACAACTCTATAGAAACAGAATTTGTATCCTTTTTCATTAATTTGTCTATATAATGATTTATTAAATTTATTTCCTTTGCACTAGTTAGATATAAAGAAAAGTGCATTAGAGCTGGCCACTGATGAGTGGTCATAGGTTATGGTGGACCTACGCGGCGGGTTAGAGAAAAGATAGTTCACACTTCCACCTATATGGCCCGATTGGGCGCTTGTGACCAAAACTCACGCATATCAGGGTTAGACTCACACACAGAAAGGATTGATGCCTTGAAGTGTGGGCTAGATCCACCGGAACAGACAGTTACAATCAACAAGATGGCATGATCATGAAATGCTTGTATAATGTGCATGTGTGGGCTGAAAGCTTGAAATGCACATTTCTTTGCATAGGAAAGTCACATGAAGATTTTGATACCGTTTTTGCGATGTACACGGAAAAAGCTTTCATATGACACCCATCCTGGGGGGGTTCCTAAATTTTAGGAGCCTCGAATTAGCCTAAAAATGCTAGTCCTAAAAAATAGGGATGTTATTCTAAAAATAGTAAGTTCTGTACTCTGATTGTGCTTACTAAATTTGATTGTTTCTATTCTTGACAGTATTCAGCCCAAAAAGGAAGGCCATAGATAAGAGACAAGTGTTAAGACACTTGTCACACAAGTTTCCAAGTGTCCCACCACTTGTCACATCTCATGACATGTGGCTGGACACTTGTCTTGTGCTACTCCACTTTCCCCTTTTGTACTAGCTCTTCCCTCTCCTATAAATAAGAGCTCGTTTTTCTTCATTCAGCATCATTTTTCTTTGCTGTAAACTCATGTACATCACCCACAGATAGCCAGAAACTGGTCCTATCCATCCCCATCATCATCCCCCACTTCTCCATTATCAAATTCCTCCATATTCCCTCTTCCATCATTGCTGTTTTACAGGACAGGAAGCCTGTAAATTCATTACAGCACCTCCTTCTCAAGCTCTTTCTTCCATTTTAGCAACAAGAAGCAAGCCCTATCCATGTACTACTGTTCAACGATGGAGAAAGGCTGATTTCCCCTCTTTCTTCTCTCATACTGTAAAGAAATCAGTTCTTATCATTGCATAATAGATAATGCATGTGTGTTTGTACATCTTTTGCATGATCTTGTGAGAGTGAGAATTACTTCTCCTCACTCTCAGGTTGATTGTAACTGAGCTCTTCCCTAAGGGACTTGGGTTGAGCAGAAATACATTCCTTCGGGGGGGGGTTGCCCATCTTCAACCCTCAATCTTGTCTCCATTACTTTTACATTTTCATGGCTGTAATTTTGTGAGTAATTTTCATTTTCAGCTTTAAGTGTTTATTCTCTTTTATATTAAATCTCGAAAACAAGCAAATATCATAATTGTTAAGCATACTACGTTGTTCGGGGCGTTTACAACAAATCTGCAAGATTGTCCTCCGTCTTGCAGTACTCCACGGTGATGGTCTCATCCAGAAGCTTCTCTCTGATAAAATGGTATTGGATCTCTATGAGCTTCGTCCGGGCATGAAAAACAGGATTCCGTGCCAAGGCAATGCAACTCTCATTGTCGCATTACAGCAAAGTAGGACGAGTCTGGGGGCAGCCAAGCTCCTCCAACAATCTCCGAAGCCACACAACCTCATATGTGGTGGAAGACGCGGCCCGATACTCCGCCTCAGTAGACGAAAGGGCTACCGTGGGCTGCTTCTTGCTACCCCATGAGATAACACCTGCACCCAAGGTAAAACAGTAACCTGTAGTAGACCGCCTGTGGTCCACATCACCGGCCCAATCGGAGTCGCTCCAACCTGCAAGAACAAGATCTAAACCACCTGTGCCTGCGGGATAATGAATCCCTAAATCAGACGTCCCCCTCAAATACCGAAGTATCCTCTGATCAGCCTGCCAATGCACTGTCTGAGGTTCACTCATAAACCCTGCCAAGAGCCCAACAACAAAACAAAGATCAATACGAGTGTTGAGGAGCCAAATCAATGAGCCAATCAATTGACGATAGCGGGAAGCATCCGCCATGGAAGAAGTTGAATGGGAAGTGGCCTTCCAGTTCGGATCCATAGGAGTAGAAAGGGTCCGATAATCCTCCATCACAAAAGAAACCAAGAGCTCCTGTACATATCTCTGCTGAGAGATGAAGATTCCCCTCTGAGACTGATAAATCTCATGGCCCAAAAAGAAATGGAGTAGACCCAAGTCCGTCATCTCGAATGTCCGATGTAAAGCTGCCTTCGTCTCTTGGACCTTCTGTGTATGATCACCTGTGACAATCAAATCATCAACATATAACACAAAAAGCACACAACTAGCCTCGGAAGTGTGTACATAAAGCTGCGGATCGGCCTTAGAACGCCGATATCCCAACTGTGACTGAAGGAACGAATCAATCTTCTCGTTCCATGCATGCGGAGCGTGCTTGAGGCCATACAAGGCCTTCTTCAACCTGTAGACTCTCCCATTTGAAGATCCAAAGCTAGGAGGCTGCTCTACGTAGATCTCCTCCTTCAGATCACCATTGAGGAAGGCCGACTTCACATCCAATTGGTAGACAGGCCATCTCCTATGGCCAACCAAGGCAAGAACAACGTGAATAGTCGCCATACGAGCAGTGGGGGCAAAAGTATCATGACAATCAATCCTTGGGCGCTGTGCAAAACCTTTAGCAACAAGGCGAGCCTTGTGCTTGTCCAAAGAACCATCGCTAAGGTACTTGGTCTTGAAAACCCATTTGACGCCAATCACCTTCTTATTCGGGGGGCGTGGCACGAGTGACCACGTGCCATTCCTCTCAATAGCCTCCAACTCGGTTTCCATAGCTTTCTTCCATGGTGCGGACTGTAAAGTCTCCTTCACGGAGGTGGGCTCTCGATCCTGCATAACATGGGTCATCAAACAATAGTTAGAGCAAACAAGCTCCGTAGAATGTGCCTGGTGCCGCCGTGACCGCCGCGGACCATCCTACGGTCCCCACTCCTCAGGAACCCCCTCGATCCCTGAATCACGGAGTGTGTCACGGGCCCAACGAGGAGGAGGCCGAACCTCTCCTCGTCTCTCTCCAGCAGCTGAAGACTTTGGGATATCCACCGGTGGTAACTCCTCGGGGGTGACCGGTGGAACAGTAGACTCTGTGTCAGAAACAGAATCAGAAGCAAAAGGCGCGGGCTCCAAAGGAACTGTAGCGGGAGCCCAACTCTCCCCTGGATTTCCAAGAACGGGATGCTCCTCACCCGCTGGTATGGCCGGAACCTCCACAAACCGCACATCTCGACTGGTGTACACATCCCACTTGACGGGATCATACAAACGATAGCCTTGGGACAGGGAGCTGTAGCCAACAAATACTTGTCTTCGGGAAGCTGCTTCAAATTTATCACGATGAGCCTTGGGAATGTGAACATAGGCATCACACCTAAAGACCCTAAAATAAGAAACATCGGGCTTAGTCCCAAAGTAAGCCTCAAAAGGTGTCATCCCATCAACGGCCGAAGTGGGGGATCGGTTAAGGATGTGGACTGCAGTAGCCACAGCCTCGGCCCACAGAAACTGAGGTGTCTGTCGGTGCTCCATCATGGTGCGCGCCATCTCGATCACACTTCGGTTCTTCCGTTCAAGAATGCCATTTTCTTGAGGATTGTTGGTATTAGCAAACTCATGGTGAATACCTTTATCTGCACAAAAACGAGCAAACTCATTAGAAACAAATTCGCCACCTTTGTCGGATCGCAAGGTCTTCAATCTCTGGCCCGATCGGTTCTCCTTAAAGAGAAGCCAATCCTTGAAGTGGGAGAAAGCTTCTGACTTCAATGCCAAAAAATAGGCCCATGTCATCTTGCTGTAGTCATCTACGATCAACATGAAGTACGAGCTCCCTCGCAAGGACTCGTTCCTCATAGGGCCACAAAGATCCGTAGATACAAGCTCCATCGGTGAAGTAGACCGCCGCGAAGCTTTGTGGGGAATGGCATCCCTATGCTGCTTCCCACGAATGCAGGAGACACATGGCTACTGGCTCACCACCATGTTCGGCAACCCTCGAACAAGCTGTCCACGTGACGCCCTCCAAAGATAATCATAGTTGAGGTGACCAAACCGAGCATGCCATAGCTCTGATTGTGTCTGAGAGGTAAGAAGAAGAGTAGAGAGGGCGGTGGAAGACTTCAATTTGTAGATGCCGTTCTCCTCATATCCAGATGAGAGAACCTTCCTAGACGCATGATCAAGGACTCGCACCGAATCACTGTCAAACTCCACCAAAAGTCCAAGGGAACAAATCTTATGAACTGACAGAAGATGATACCCTAAACCTGGTACATGCAAGACCTCTGAGGTATGGGTACCACCGCGTCCATCTGGAATAAGCTGCATCTCACCCCGTCCTGCAATAGACACTGAAGAGCTATCTCCAATGAGAATCTGCCCACGCGAAGGTCGCAACTAGGCAACACCATCTGATGAAGGAGTCATGTGCTGGGAGGCACCACTGTCAACGATCCACTCTCGAGCTTGGGGAGCCGTCATCGCAGCATCAGAAGTATTCGGTGTAGAGTCCTCAATGACAGCTAGATGAAGAAATGCAGCTGATGAGGGTGCAGCCACCGCTCCAGAATCCTTTGTGTCCTTCTTGTTGGTGTCCTTCTTGTCTTTGTCAGGGCAATCCTTCTTCCAATGGCCAGTCTTTCCACAAATATGGCATGTGGATTCTTTGTCATTGTCATTGTCCTTCTTTGACTTGTTATCCCCCTTCTTCTTCTTTTGATCCTTCCCCTTCTTCTGAGAGGCTTGACCTGTCAGTGCTTTTGACTTGGAAGCATTCTGTCCCTTTAGTTGTTCCTCTTGGTCCAAGACCATAGGAACCAACTCTTCCCATCGAAGAGTGGACTCCCGTCCCGAAGCAATAAGGGCGGAGTAGAAAGCACCGAATCGTGGCGGCAACAACCGGGACAAGAGTATGATCGCCATGTCTTCGGAGGAAATCGGCTTCCTCGCATTTTGAACCTGCATTTGAAGCTGTCTAAGCTTGTTGATGTGCTCCCGCAACGAAGAAGACTTGTTCACGGACAAGGTCCGCATTTGTACCTCCAAAGAAACCCGCTTCATAAGGGTCATCCGGTCATACATCTGATCAAGCTCCAGCCATATCTCTTGAGCCACCGTCAAGTGCTCGATGTGAGCTATCACGGCTGTAGTATAAGACAGAAAAAGAAAGGAACGAATCCTAGCATTCAGTTTGTCCCAGTGAGACTCTGCCTTAGCCAACTCCGCACGAGCATTGGAAGAGTTTGGACTCATCTCTCACCGAGGGCCGGTCGATCTCCTCCTGTACAAGCTCCGCCAAATCGTAGGACTCAAGGATGGCCAACATCATCACACACCAGATGCGGTAGTTGTCGCCATCGAGCTTCTGATCTGCGGGAAGAGCCGGTAAGACAGGCACCTTCCGGTCCATAATCGTCTGGAACTCCAAGTCAATCTCTGTAGACATCTTCACCTGTAATGCCTTCACAAACGCAAAAGCAGCCCCCTCTGACTGTGAAAACGCAGCCTGCTAGGGCTCTTCCGCGTCCCGAAACTTCTTCACCCGCCGGAGGCGATGAAATAGCAAAACCTGCACTTGAAAGCTGAAAATTCAAACTTTCTCCTCGTCAAAACAGCAGAAAACAGCAGCAAATCCACCACTTGGCTCCTTTCCCGCGTGCCCACGCTCGCTTCAGCCTTGTTCCAAGGCGCAGCCCTCCTGCCTGCCCTCAAACGCTGAAAACTCAGCCTTGTGTCGCGATAGAACCTCCTCTTCAGGTTGGTTTTGCACTCAGTCAGCCCTTCAACACTGCTCTAATACCATGTTAGAGTGCAGCGGTGCGGAAGCGTAGGACTGAGAGAGAGAACGCAGAGAGAGAGAAGAGAGAGAAGGAGACAGTGGAAGATGAAGATCTGCTGTATAAAGTGTGCTGTATACAAAGATATGCAGATATATACACGGGCGTAGTGCGCTGAACTGCGTGTCTCCACCTCGACAATGCAGCCTGTTGTTCACCTCGAAGTCCGCTGCAGTCTGCACGATCTCCTGACTGAAATCTGCGAACAGAGACGGAATCTGCGCGAGCCTCCAGCATGTAATCTGCGAGCAGAAGAATGTGGGAGACTGCTGGAAAAATCGGCTATAAATAGCCAAAAAATTGGGCGCCAAAATATGCAGGTCGGCTGCATTAAATGCAGCCGACTGTACTGCAGCAGGTCGGACTGCTACGTGGCAGTCCGACTGGACTGTGAACTGTGCAGTCTGACCAGGCAACTGATCTCTAACACAACTTGGCTTCTCCAACATCTTTTTAAGATGGGGGGCTTGGGGCAAGTTTCTCCATGCAAGGAGATCCCTCAAAACATTGCGGAGAAGATTCTCTCCAAGATGAGAGGGGGATCCACAAGAGGAGGAGGAATGGCTTATGGGCACCAACTCCTATGCCTACTAACAAGGAAGAATCGAATGTGGGTGTATCTTTAATCTGTGCGGGAGAGGTCTCTACCATTGGTGGAGGGGGCTCCACATCTGCATCCGGCTCCGGTACAAGACAGAGTGGAGGCTTATGCAATGCCAGAGAGACAATCCTCTCTCTCTCTCAAGCTCCCCGTCATATGCATGGATCTTAGAGAAAGGCAATGCCTTGTAGACATTGAAATTGCATGCACGGTGATTGTGTGCAATCTTGCATTCAATATCCTAAAGCAAGAGCAATGGAAAATGATGGTAAAAGCCATTGCCAATGTGGGTCCATGTGAAGGATAGACCGATGTCATATGCAATGACATGAGGACGAAAAAGATTAATGAAGAGGAGAGGATTGATAGAGCCCTTGATCCTATTCGGGCCGCATGGATAAAATATTGTTGCTCCATTTTCACCGATGGATGGAGTGATCGTAAGAAGCGGGGCATCATCAACATACTCGTTTCATGTCCACTCGGCACTTACATTTTGTGGATTGTAGATACCGGCAAGAGGGGGAGGAAAACGACGGGTGCATTTATCTACCGCCACATTCAGCAAGCTATCATTGAGGTATATATTTGTGAAACCAACCTTCCTTCTGTGGATGGGTGGTAAATCCTTGATTATAGCTTAATTACTTCAGTAAATAATAAATGCAAATCTGAAAATACAAATTTACCTACTGATCTTGGACAATGCACACCCGATTGGTAAATCGAATTCTTCTTCAATAAAGCTAAAGAAATACCGAAAGGGGCGCCAATATTGAAGAAAAAGTTGATTTACCAATCGGGTGTGCATTGTCCAAGATCAGCAGGTAAATTTGTATTTTCAGATTTGCATTTATTGTTTGCTGCTGCAATTAAGTTGTAATTAGGGATTTACCTGTCAAGATTGTGGGAGAGAAGGAAGGAGTCTCACTTGTAGCTTTCTTGCTTGCACAATGGGGAAATACACACAGAGGTGGAGGCTGAAAACAGTTTTCATCTTCTTAGTTGTGTAAGCCAAAAAGAACTCTCATACAAAGAAATAGAAGAACCCTATATATGGGTCTCAAACCAAACTCAACTAACTAAGGTGGCATACTAACTGAGCCACGAACTAGAGTAGATAAGGATAGCTATCATGTAGCTATTATTCATGGGCGGTGTACCAACCGCGTCTGCAACTGACAAGTCGGTGACATAAATACACAACGGTCACCCTGGCGTATCACAAGTGGAGCTCGATATCTCAACACTCCCCCTCGAGCTCAATCCCAATTCCTGCACACCAAGCAGGTCTCTGAACTTGCGCAGCTTCTCTGCGCCCAATGCCTTCGTGAATATGTCAGCTACCTGATCCTCTGTGCTGACATAAACTAGATCAATAAGACCTAGTAAAACCCTCTCTCGCACATAGTGATAATGCACCTCAATGTGCTTTGTTCTAGCATGATAGACTGGGTTATTTGCCAAGTGTATACTACTCATGTTGTCACAATAAATGACAACTGGCCCATCTGTAGGCTGATGCATATCATAAAGTAGCTTATGCAACCAAGCTACCTCACATGCAGCCATTGCTGCGCCCCTGTACTCAGCCTCTGTGCTGGATAAGGCAAGTGTAGGCTGTTTCTTGCTGCTCCAAGTGACTGCAGCACTCCCAAAAGAGAACACATATCCACTGGTAGATCGTCTATCAGAAATGCTACCAGCCCAATCAGCATCAGTGTATCCATGCAATTGTATCTGAACCCCAGTCTCATAAAATAGTCCATACTGCAATGTGGACTTCACATACTTGAGTATGCGTCTAGCCGCATCCAAATGTGGTTTCCTTGGAGCCTGCATAAACTGACTTACCAATCCAACAGCATAGCTCAAATCTGGCCTGGTAATAGTCATATAAATCAAACTTCCTACTATGCGTCTGTATATAGTAGGGTCTTCTAGAAGCTCACCTGCATCTGTGCTCAGCTTCACATTCTGCTCCAAAGGAACTGAAATAGGCTTACAGCCTGTCATCCCATATTTGGACAGCATGTCCAATCCATACTGCCTCTGCAAGAGCTGTATTCCACTTGGTGATCTAATCACCTTAATGCCCAAGAAATAACGCAGCTCTTCCAAATCCTTCATCTCAAACTTCTGCTTCAATAGCATTTTCACATGAAGGATATCTTCATCATTGTCGCCTGTCATAATCAAATCATCAACATAAATGACAAGTAGCATAATACATTTCTCTGTTTTTCTCACATAAAGTGAGAAATTTGCCTTGGAAATCTGAAAGCCAATAGTGACAAGATACTGTCCTATCTTGTCAGACCATGCTCTAGGTGCTTGCTTCAAGCCATACAAGGCTTTCTTCAACCTGCAAACAAACTCAGGATGAACAGCATGCACATAACCTGGTGGCTGCTCCATATAGACCTCTTCTTGCAAATCACCATGCAAGAAGGCATTCTTTACATCCATCTGATGTAAAGACAATCCCTTTGATGCAGCCATAGCAATGATTGCTCTTACGGTTGCCATCCTTGCAACCGGACTGAATGTTTTTTCATAGTCAATGCCATATGTTTGTGCATACCCCTTGACTACTAATCTTGCCTTGTATCTGTTCACAGAACCATCTGCATTGTGCTTCACCTTATAAACCCACTTACAGCCAATTGCATTTTTACCTTTAGGCAAAGGTACCAATTCCCATGTAGCATTTGCTTCCAAGGCATCCATTTCTTCATCCATGGCTTTCTCCCATTTTTCTTTTCCCATGGCTTCCTCAAAAGAAGTGGGTTTTGGTTCCTGTATCACCTTGATCATATATGCATAGTGAATGGCTGTAAATCCATCATATTTCAGTCTATCTACAGGATACCTAACTCTGGTAGACCTGCGCAAACTAGGTTCACTCCCAGGTGCTCTCAAAACATCCCTGGTCTTCCTTACTCCAGGTGTAACAATAGAATGAATACCCAACTCATCATCAATGCTCTGTTCTGAGCCATTGGATTCACCATCCACATAAGAGTGACCTGCATTCACATCAAACATGGGCTGATCTACCTTCTCTTTTCCTTTTCGTGATACCTGCATACCACTATCTGCATTGCTTTGAGAAGATTTTCCTGATCTCAATCTGCCTGTCCATGGCGAAGAATATGAACCACTGCTAGAGGACGCTCCAGGTCCACTAATATTTTGTGACTGCTGCTGTGAATTCTGTGCAGCATTACCACTTTGTGCATCTACATCATCAATCACATTTACTGGTTTATACCAGCTACTCATCTCATCAAAAACAACATCTCTGCTCACTGTAAACTTACGAGTAGAAGGGTTATAGCATCTATACCCTTTTTGCTGCAGAGAATAACCAATAAAGATGCACTTCTCAGCTTTTGGATCCAACTTGGATCTCAACTCATCTGGCACATGTACATAGGCAATGCGACAAAAAATCTTCAAATGAGAAATATTTGGTTTCCTACCAGTATATCTCTCCTCTGGAGTCATCCCATGTATTGCTGCAGTGGGAGTCCTGTTCATTATGTAGACTGCTGTAGCAACTGCTTTAGCCCAATAAAAATCTGGCAGGTCTTTTTCGTTGAGCATGGCACAAGATACCTCTCCAATATGCCTGTTTTTCCTTTCTGCAATTCCATTTTGTTGTGGGGTATGACTGCATGAATATTGCTGCTTTATGCCATGCTCCTGCAGGAACCTTGCAAACTCATTTGAGAGGTATTCTCCCCCTCCATCTGACCTTAGGCATTTTATTTGTAGGCCTGTTTCCTTTTCAACCATAGCTTTAAGAGTTTTGAAATGCCCAAAAACTTCACTTTTCTTTTTCATAAAATACACCCAAACTTTCCTGCTATAGTCATCAATAAAAGTGACAAAATAATGACAGCCTCCAAGAGATGCAGCTTTAGTAGTCCACATATCAGAGTTGATTAATTCCAATGGCTTCTTACTCTCTTGAACATGTCTAGGAAATGGTTTCCTTGCTTGTTTTCCAAACTGACAGGCTTCACATACCTTATGCATTTCTGCAACCTTGAATTTAGGCAATCCTTCAACAATATTTTGGGCCTGCATTGATTTAAGTCGCTGTACATTAACATGGCCAATGCGTTTATGCCAGATATCAATATCTGCAACTACACCGGTCCCATGTGCAAACATTGCTACACTCAATTCAGACATGTCTGCATCCAATGTAAACATTCTGCCCTTCTTCTTTCCTTTTGCTATCAAGCGACCTTTATTTTTCATATCCTCAACAAAGCATCCATGAGGATTAAATCTGACCTGCAAGCCCTGTTCAACCATTTGACCAACAGAAACGAGATTCTTGGTGATATTCGGGACATGAAATACATCGGACAGGTATTTCTTTTTCCCATCCTGCATAGACAAATGAATTTTTCCAATCTGCACAATAGGATGTGCAGTATCATCACCAGTCTCCACAAATCCTGGTTTTTTCATTTTCCTTGCATCCTCCATCCATTCTGCATGACCTGTCATGTGGTTTGATGCACCTGAGTCAACATACCACACATCGTTGCTTTCCTCTGCACTTGTCACAGAATTGTTCATGTGCTGTACCATAAACAAATGCTCATTTCTGTCATCACCCTGTTTACTAGAAGATGCATAATTTCCTTGTTGCAGTTTTCCATTCATGATGTCATTCTGCTTTTTATAGCAATCTTTAGCCATATGACCCATTTTACCACAATAGTAGCATTCAACATTACTGTTTGCATTTTGGCCTCTTTGCCATCCACCACGACCTCTTTGGCTCCCCTTGCCTCTAGAGTTACCGCGTCCTCCTCCATAGGACTGGTTTTCTTGAGTTTGCTGCATATTCTGATTTCTACCACGGCCTCCAAATCGGCCTCCTCTACCTCTGCCTCTACCTCTTCCAGCATTTGAGTAGAAGACAGCTTCTTTTGAAGTTCCTCCTGAAGAAGATGCACCACCATTTCTCTGCTCCTCAGAAATTAGAAGAGCAATCAATTCTCAAAATCAAGAAATCTTTCACGGACGGAAATGGATGTTCGGAACTGTGCATAATCCTTTCCTAGACCATTCAAGGTCACTGAGACTAAATCATCATCTTCCACTGGCGACCCAATGGAAGCAAGTGCATCTGCAATCTTCTTCACCTTCATGTGGTAGTCATTGATGCTCATACTTTCTCTTTGCACATTGTGCAACTCTTGCTTGAGCTGCATTTTCCTGGCTTGCGTATTTGTGCTATACATTTTTGACAAAGTATCCCATACCTCCTTTGGCGTACTTGCATCTTGAATATGCACAATCATAGAGTCTGAAATGCTGATAGATAGCCAGTACATAACTTTCCTGGCTCTCTCATGCCATGCTTTAAATGCCTGCATTTGCTGTTGATTGGGAACATCAGGAAGAATTGGTTCTTCTTCATTTCCTGCAACAAATTCCCAATATCCTTTTCCCATAAGGAAATTCGTCATTCTAAACTTCCATGCTTGGAAGTTGTTCTTGTCAAGCTTTTCAGTGACAATCTGTGAGAGAGAATCAGACGCCATTACAGAACACTGCAAAAAATTCTGTCACTGCAAAGAACACAGCTTCAGCCTCACAAAGGCAAATCTGCAAAACTGACGAAGGTAGTATTTGACCACACAGTCACTTCCTAGTGACGATTTTGCATCAACAGGCAACAGGGATGATTCTGTAACTCCCAATGTCTCTGTGCACAAGCATACGATGCAATTTCTACAGTAACTTTTCACCGACCTGTAGAACAGTGGCTGCACAGCATAAAACTGGGCCTTTTCCTGAGTGCGTGCAGAAAACTTCCGTCTCCAAAACAGGCCCCGAAATGGCCTCAAATAAAAAAAACAGGGTCGCCTAGGGCTAAAGCCCTATCCCGCAGCATATATTGCCCTCTTGCTTCACCGCGAAGGGTGTCTCAACCTGAGACAATGCACTCTTGCAATTTCCGGCTGTGCTACCTGCAGAGATCTGCTCCCAAAACAGAAAATGAAAGCAACACTGCTCCTCTTACCAGAACACCGCGAGCTTGGCTTGCTTTCTTGAGCTCCTTACCACGAACAAGGCTCTGATACCATGTCAAGATTGTGGGAGAGAAGGAAGGAGTCTCACTTGTAGCTTTCTTGCTTGCACAATGGGGGAATACACACAGAGGTGGAGGCTGAAAACAGTTTTCCTCTTCTTAGTTGTGTAAGCCAAAAAGAACTCTCATACAAAGAAATAGAAGAACCCTATATATGGGTCTCAAACCAAACTCAACTAACTAAGGTGGCATACTAACTGAGCCACGAACTAGAGTAGATAAGGATAGCTATCATGTAGCTATTATTCATGGGCGGTGTACCAACCGCGTCTGCAATTGACAAGTCGGTGACATAAATACACAACGGTCACCCTGGCGTATCACAAGTGGAGCTCGATATCTCAACATTACCAACCATCCACGGAAGGAAGGATGGTTTCATTTGTCATTGCCTTTTAAATTTGTTTCACTTTCTTTCATTATTATAATTGATTTATGCATAACTATCTATCTCTTTATTCTAATTTCTAAATTCTCTAGGAATGCGTTTTTAAAAAAATGAAAGTTTCGGTAATTATTTGTTTTGGGGCTGTTTAAAAGAGCTAATCAATTTGTAGTGCTATTTTAGCTCAACACCCCCTCTTAGGTCCAAAAGTGGAACCAGAAAGGGACTGTAAGAAAAGCTCAAGCCCATTTTTACCCCAAGGCATCCCACCTCAAAGGAGCGGGGGCATTAAACAAAGGATGCATGTTGGTTGCCCATGTTAGAGAGTCATTTCTTAGACAGCAAAGGAGCCACGTCTGTAGTATGGACAGCTCAGAGGAGCCACATCAGTAGGCAGTACAATCGGACAAGTGCCATGTCAGCACAGTCAGACAGGGACAGGAGCACTCGGATTGTTTTATGCAGCCGACCTGTTTTTTGATCATTTTCGTGGCATTTTTCCACTTCTATTTATAGCAGTTCCAGTCCAGCATTTTGATCATATTCTGATCTTGAGATCTAACAGAGATAGCTTGCTGTGACTGATGGCACGTGGGCTGACGGAGATCGAGGTCCTCAAGGTGGAGACAAACGCATATATTTTCTTTGCACCCGTGTATATTTTTGCACTCCTATACAACATACTACACTGCAGATTTTTTGCGTTTTAGTGTCTCTCTCTCTCTCTCTCTCTCTCTCTCTCCTCTCTGTGTTCACTCTCTCAGTCTTTGTCCTACGCTTCCGCATCGTTTCACTCTGACATGGTATCAGAGCAGTGAAATTTGACTGATTGATTGAAAAACCTACCTGAAGAGGAGATTTTAGCGCAACACAAGGCTGCGTTTTCAGCATTCGAGGGTGAGCGGGAGGGCTGCGTATCGGAACAAGGCTGAAGCGAGTGTGGGTGTGCGAGAAAGGATTCCAGCTGGTGAATTTGCTGCAGGTTATTGCTGCTCGAAGGGGAGGAAGACTGTGTTTTAGGCTTTCCACTGCAGATTTTACCTTTTCATCGCCTCCGGCGACTGAAGAAGGTTCGGGAAACGAAGGAAACAGCCCTAGCAGGCTGCATTTACACAGTCAGAGGGGGCTGATTTTTGCGCTTGTGCTGGCATTGCAGGTGAATATGTTTATAGAGACTGATTTGGAGTTCCATGCGATCATGGACAGGAAGGTGTTTGTTCTACCGGCTCTTTCATCAGATCAGAAGCTTGATGGTGACAATTACCGCATTTGGTGGGTGATGATGTTGGCCATTCTGGAGTCTTATGATTTGGCGGAGCTTGTGATGGAGGAGATTAACAAGCCCTCGGTAAGAGAGGAGTCCAAACTCTCTTCCATTGCTTGTGCGGAGTTGACCAAGGCCCAGTCTCATTGGGACAAACTGAATGCTAGGATTCATTCTTTTCTTTTTTTGTCTTGCACTACAGCCGTGATAGCTCACATCCAGCACTTGACGGTGGCTCAAGAGATATGGCTGGAGCTCGACCAGATGTATAACCGGATGACCCTGATGAAGAGGGTTTCTTTGGAGGTGCAGATGCGGACCTTGTCCGTGAATAAAAATTCCTCGCTTCGGGAACACATCGACAAGCTTCGGCAGCTTTAGATGCAGGTTCAAAATGTGGAAAAGCCTATTCCCTCCGAAGACATGGCAATCACTTTGTTGTCCCAGTTACCGCCATGATTCGGTACCTTTTATTTTGCTCTTATTGCATTAGGGTGGGAGTCGACTCTTCGGTGGGAAGAGTTGGTTCCTATGGTCTTGGACCAAGAGGAACAATTGAAGGGACAGAATGCTTCCAAATCGGAGGCGTTGGTTGGTCAAGCCTCTCAGAAGAAGGGGAAGTCTGAAGGACCAAAAGAAGAAGGAGGAGGACAACAAATCCAAGAAGGACAAGGAGAAGGAATCGACTTGCCATATTTGTGGTAAGTTGCCTTGACAAAGACAAGAAGAACACCAAGAAGAAGGACATGAAGGAATCTGGAGCGGTGGTCGCACCCTCATCAACTGCTTTTCTACACCTAGCAGTCATTGAGGACTCTACATCGAAGACTTTTGATGCTACGATGACAGCTCTCCAGGCTCGAGAGTGGATCGTGGACAGTGGTGCCTCACAGCACATGACTTCTTCTTTTGTTGGTGTTACCCATTTGCGACCTTCGCGTGGGTAGGTTCTCATTGGAGAGAGCTCTTCTGTGCCTATTGCTGTGCGGGGTGAGATGCAGCTGATTCCAGATGGGCGTAGTGGTACCCACACTTTCGAAGTGTTGCATGTGCTAGGCTTAGGGTATCATTTGCTTTTGGTCCATTAGATTTGTTCTCTTGGCCTCTTGGTGGAGTTTGACAGTGATGCTATTCGAGTCCTTGATCGTGGATCGAGGAAGGTTCTCTCTACAGGTTATGAGGAGAATGGCATCTATAAATTGAAGTCTTCTACAGCTCTTACCTCTCTTCTTCTTACTTCTTAGACACAGTCCGAGCTATGGCATGTTGGTTTGGCCACCTGAACTATGAGTACCTTTGGAAGGCGTCGCGGGGATCGTTTGTCCGAGGGACATAGTGGTGAGCCATCAGCCATGTGTCTCCTGCATTCGTGGGAAACTGCATTGGAATGCGATTCCCAACAAAGCTTCGAGGTGGTCTACTTCATCTATGGAGCTTGCATCTACGGATCTTTGTGGCCCGATGAGAACCAAGTCCTCGAAGGGGAGCTTGTATTTCATGTTGATCATAGATGACTACAGCAGGATGACATGGGCCTATTTCTTGACATTGAAGTTGGAGGCTTTCTTCCATGTCAAGGATTGGCTTCTCTTTGAGGAGAACCGATCTGACCGGCGACTGAAAACCTTGTGCTCAGACAAGGGTGGTGAATTTGTGTCTAATGAGTTTGCTTGTTTTTGTGTAGATAGGGGCATTCACCAGGAGTTTGCTAACACCAACACTCCTTAAGAGAATGGCATTTTGGAGCGAAAGAACTGAAGTGTGATCGAGATGGTGCGCACCATGATGGAGCACCGACAGACACCTCAGTTTCTGTGGGCCGAGGCAGTGGCTATCACAGTTCACATCCTCAATCGATCTCCCACTTTGGCCGTTGATAGGATGATACCTTTTGAGGCTTACTTTGGGACTAAGCTTGATATCTCTTATTTCAGGATCTTTGGGTGTGACGCCTATGTGCACATCCCAAAGATGCAGTGTGATAAGTTCGAGGCAGCTTTCCGACGACAGGTTTTTGTTGGCTACAGCTCCCAGTCCCAAGGTTATCGTTTGTTTGATCCCGTCAAGAGAGATGTCTACACGAGCCAAGATGTACGGTTTGTGGAAGTTCCGGCCACAGAGGGGGGTGAGGAGCACCCCGTCCTTGGAAATCTAGGGGAGAGTTGGGCTCCCGAGATAGTTCCTTTGGAGCCAGAGCCTTTTGATGGAGATTCTTCTTGTGATTCAGAGTCTTCCCTTCCCCCGATCACCTCAGTGGAGCTTCTACCCGGTGGATGTACCTGAGTCTTCAGCAAATGGAGAGCGACGGGAGAGGTCCGGCCTCCTCCTTATTGGGCCGGTGACACACTTCGAGATTCAAGAATCAAGGGGGTCCCTGAGGAGTGGGAACCACAAGATGGACCGCGGAGGTCACGGAGGAATCAGGCCCATTCTATGGAGCTTGTTTGCTCTAACTATTGTTTGATGACCCGTGTTATGCAGGATCAAGAGCCCACTTCAGTAAAGGAGGCTTTGCAGTTTGATCATTGGTAGAAGGCTATAGAAGCCGAATTGGAGCCTATTGAGAGGAATGACACTTGGTCCCTTGTGCCTCGTCCCTCTCACAAGACGGTGATTGACGTCAAGTGGGTCTTCAAGACCAAGTACCTTAGCGATGGTTCTTTGGACAAGCACAAGGCTCGCCTTGTCGCTAAAGGTTTTGCTCAGCGCCCAGGCATTGACTTCCATGATACTTTTGCCCCCATTGCTCGTATGGCGACTATTTGAGTTGTTCTTGCCTTGGCTGGCCATAGGAGATGGCCTGTCTATCAGTTGGATGTGAAGTCAGCCTTTCTTAATGGTGATTTGCAGGAGGAGATCTATGTAGAGCAGCCTCGTGGCTTTGGGTTCTCGGATGGGAAGGTTTACAGGTTGAAGAAGGCCTTGTATGGCCTCAAGCAGGCTCCGCGTGCATGGAATGAGAAGATTAACTCGTTTCTTCAGTCCAAATTGGAATATTGGCGCTCCACGGCCGATTCACAGCTTTATGTTCACACTTCCGAGGGTGGTCATGTGTTGTTTGTGTTGTATGTTGATGTTTTGATTTTGACAAGGGATCATGCACAAAAGGTCCAAGAGACCAAGACAGCTTTACATCAGACGTTCGAGATGATGGATTTAGGGCTTCTTCATTTTTCTTGGGTCATGAGATTTATCAGTCTCAGAGGGAGATTTTTATCTCTCAGCAGAGATATATTCAAGAGCTCTTGGTGACTTTTGAGATGGAGACTTATGGGACCATTTCTACTCCTATGGATCCGAACTGGAAGGCCACTTCACACTCAGATTCTCCCTTGATGGATGCTTCCCGCTACCATTAGTTGATTGGATCATTGATTTGGCTACTCAACACTTGTGTTGATCTTTGTTTTGCTGTGGGTCTTTTGGCGAGGTTTATGAGTGAACCCAAACAGGTTTATTGGTAGGCTGCCCTGAGGATTCTTTGGTATTTGAGGGGAATCTTTGACTTAGGGATTTCGTATCGCGCAGGTACAGATGCTTCAGCTCTTGTTCTTGCAGGTTGGAGTGACTCGGATTGGGCTGGCGATGTGGATCACCGGCCATCTACTACAGGCTACTGTTTTATCTTGGGTACAGGTGTTATCTCTTGGAGTAGCAAGAAGCAGCCCACGGTAGCCCTTTCTTCTATTGAGGCTGAGTATCGAGCCACGTCTTCCACCACATGCGAGGTTGTGTGGCTTTGGATATTGTTGGAAGAGCTTGGGTGCCCCTAGACTTGTCCTACTTTTCTGCAGTGCAACAATGAGAGTTGCATTGCCTTGGTACGGAATCCTGTATTCCATGCCCAAATGAAGTACGTTGAGATCCAATATCACTTCATTCGGGAGAAGCTTTTGGATGGGACCATTGATGTGGAGTACTGCAAGACGGAGGATAATCTTATAGATTTGTTCACGAAGGCGCTTTCCCAGGCTCTTCTTCAGAGACATGCTAGATCCCTTAGTCTTTTTGACCTACCCACGATCTAAGAGGGGGTGTTAGAGAGTCATTTTCTGGACAGCAGAGGAGCCACGTCAGCAGTACAAATAGTGCGCAGGAGCCTTGTCAGTAGGCAGTATAGTCGGATAGGTGCCACGTCAGCACAGTCGGACAGGGATAAGAGCAGTTGAACTGTTTTATGCATTCGGACCTATTGTTTGATCATTTTCGTGGCATTTTTCCATTGCTATTTATAGCAGTTTCAGTCCAGCATTTTGATCATATTCTGATCTTGAGATTTGACAGAGATAGCCTGCTGTGACTGACGGCATGTGGGCTGACGGAGATCAAGGTCCTCAAGGCGGAGACAAACACATATATTTTCTTTGCACCCGTATATATTTCTGCACTCCTATACAGTATACTACACTGCATATTTTTTGTATTTCACTGTCTCCTCTCTCTCTCTCTCTCTCTTTTCTCTCTGTGTTCACTCTCTTTGAGTCTTTGTTCTACACTTCCGCATCGCTGCACTCTGACAGCCCAATGGTTTACCAAGACTATAGAGGCGATGGTTATCTTACCAAGGGGGTCCAAGTGGTCATCCTAGAGAGGCCAAGGTATTAGACAAAAGGTGCTCCTTGGTTGCCCATGTTGAGAAACCCTTCACCCTTCACCCGCAGTTTGCGTTTTTGCGCTTCTGCATTTTGCATTTAGGGTTTGCATTTAGGGTTTGCAGCCCCAAAAAGGGGCGCCATCCTAGACTAACTGTGTAACTATCTAATGCATAAGGCCAATAACTCCTCTCGATTCAACTCCTCCTCCCAAGGTAGCAGATTCCATGTGATTGTCATCTCTTCTATTGGCATGATAGGTTTTTGACCATACATCAATTCTGCAGGCATACATCCTATAACAACACTATGAGTTGTTCTGTCCGCCACTGCCCTCACACTCCTTTAGGAGGACATTTCGATTCATGGTTCGTGGCTGTCTTCATCATCTTCCTTGTGCTATGGCACCCTTGGTCCCTTGTATAACATTCACTCCATGATTCGGAACTTCATCATTCCATTCATTAGAGTTTCTTCTCTCTTCTCTTCTCTTCTCCATGTTTGCCGAGTTTACTTCGTGTTCCTCCCCGCAAACCCTATTGTCTCACTGGTACGTAATCTTTTGACATGGTATCAGAGCTGGATCTGCTCACCTAGCAGCGAAGATCCTCCACTTCAGTGAAGGCAAAGACCGGTGGCGAGTTCAGCATCCACTTCTCTTCTTCTTCCGCTGCATCAACATCTCGTTTTTGCAGGTTTCACGTGTTTTCAGCTTATTGCCCACACCCCTTTCGCAAAGGACATTGTAGTCTCAGCTGTCCCTTGCTGTCATCTATAGTCTGGCACATGTTTCCAGCCTTCCACCTGCAGTTTGCAGCTGTTTACAGTAGAGCGGTTGTTGCTGATCAATTTCCATTCAGAAAATAATCTCGTTTTTGCAAATTTCAGGTATTTCAGCTTGCTGCCCACACCCCAGACGCGGAGGACATTGTGGTCCAAGCTGGCCATTGGTGTCTACAACAGTCTGGTGTCTGTTTCCGGCCTATCACACATTGTTTGGAGTTGATTTTAGCATGCTGATTGCTACTGCTGGTTTTTCCTACGTTTTTAGTCTTTCTCTCACCTGCTGTTTGCGTTTTTAGTCTTTCTCTCTCCTCACTTGCGTTTTTCTACTGGTTGCAACCTCTTACTGCTGGTTACATCCTCCTCCCACTGGCAGCTCACTTCCAGCCCTTCCACTACCCTCCCACCCCTTGAGGCAGACATTGCGGTTTGTGCTTCACAGTGCCCTCACATCCCTTGAGGCGGACATTGCGGTTTGTGGTTCATGGTGGTTGACCTCTTCCTTCTTTAGCAAGGCACATTGGTATCCATGGCTTCTTTACCAACAGATGTCCAGACTACTGGGTGCTCCTATTGTGGCATCACCGGACACACCACCAATGCTTGCCGACTTCGACCTTTGCTCCCCACCCCCCCGGAGTATATGCGTCTTCCACCAGGCACTCCTTGTGCCACCTCTCCTTTCTAGGCCACAGAGATCATTCTACATCGGCTAGCAGAGTACTATGCTTAAGGCAATAAGACGCATCCGATGCGCACTAAGTCCTTTCGAGCACATGGAGGATCGATTGGTGCTACGACATCCTGGAGATCGTCGCAATGCTAGCAGCAATCTTCTTCCACTTATTTTCAGGTACAGTGGCTTCCACAACCTACGGCTCTGCAGTCCGCTCCATCGAGAGACAGTGATTGTTTGATACCGTCTCCTCGTCAGTTTGCTCCTTCGAGAGATAGTGGTTGCTCAACTCCTTCCTCTTCTTCAGCTACCTAGTCTGCTCCATTGAGAGATGGCGACTGTTGCCCACCTCTTGCTCATTTTGAGCCCCACCCTTTCCCACCCTTGACTACTCAGGTTCAAGAGGCTACCTCTGGGAGCTCTTCGACACCCCAGATACCTTCTTCGGCCCGATCAACGGCACTTCCTTCGTCATCAGGCATTTCGAAGTCCGTGATCCATGAGTTTTTGGATTCCCTATCTACTTTAGAGGGGGATTCAGAGAGGGGTGCTATTTCTTTGCCCTCAGAGGGGACATCTACTTCTTCTTCGACTTTAGCGGGGGCCTCTCCACCTCCCATCTCAGAGAGGAAACCTACTTTACATGAAGCTCTTCATCTATTCTCTACTTTCTTGGGGTGACTATCTTCGATTAGTCATCTTTTCTACTGATACCCAGGATCTTTAGGTACCACCTAGATCGGGACCTCGGAGGTTCAACCGCAACTTGGTGACGAGCATATTCCTTCTAGCATGGATGCACGGAGCTATTGGCTTCTCTCCCGAGGTTGAGTTTCGGGTTCTCTAGTTCACTCTGTCTACTGTTCTTTACTGTAGGTTTCCGTTCCGGTGGAAATCTTGGATCTTAGGAGTCCTCTACATCTTCTTGCCTTGGTTACTTGGTTAGCATGGAGCCACCTCCCGAGATCGAGTACGGGCATCTCCTTATGGCTCTTGGCACTACACAAAGTCCGACATTCCTCCTATGCATTGCATGTTTTCATCATCTTTGTACTAGGGCGCTTGGGCAAGTGAACAATTTCCCTACGAGGGACACTGTCCAAGTGGCACTTGCTGCATGAGCATTCTTCAGCATGTAGCATTGCATCTCCACCTCACTCTTCTCTTGTTCTCCTTTTTGGGCCTGAGAGGGGGTGTTGAGAAACCCTTCACCCGCAGTTTGCGTTTTTTGCGCGTTTAGGGTTTGCAGCCCCAAAAAGGGGTGCCATCCTAGACTGACTGTGTCTATTTATAGGCCACTCTCTCATTGATTTCTTACGGTTGATTTATTCAGTCCGTCACCTCTTCTCTCCAGCTTCTCCACTACCCTCACACCCCTTCAGGAGGACATTGCGGTTCGTAGTTCGTGGCTGTTTTCATCATCTTCCTTGTGCTACGGTACCCTTGGTTCCTTGTATCACATTCACTCTGTGATTCGGAACTTCATCATTCCATTCATTAAAGTTTCTTCTCTCTTCTATTCTCTTCTCCATATTTGTCGAGTTCACTTCGTATTCCTCCACATTGGACATTTTTTTCTCTCTTGGGAATGGCTTTGAAAAATGTTTTTGTTCTATCAAGTAACAGTGTCAAGGAAAAGAACGAAAAGGGATCGTTAAATCCACCACATCACAAAATAGACAAACTTTTCCAATTACCTGTGGATGTCGATGATGAAGGTAGATAGTTGAAGAGGTAAAGGGGTGAAGAATTATGGATGTGTGATAGTAAGGTGGTGAAAGAATCATTGGTGGAGATGGCTTAGTATCCGCTTAAGGTACTTTGCACAATGAGATGCATATAGTAATGCTACATTCTTAGAATGCGCATGCAACAAGTGACACTTGGACAGTGTTCCTCATGGGAAAATTATTCACTTTCCCAAGTGTCCTTTTATAAAGATAACGGTGATTATGCAATGCAAAGGGGAGGTACAATAGGAAATGAAGACTGATGTGGAGGATAAATGTTGAAACTTGTAGAGTACCAAGAAAGGGTAGAAACCCCATCTCAACCATGGATGTTGATGCTGAAGGAGAAAGAGGAACTTGATGTTGGTCTCTACGTGGCTATTTTTTTCTCTCCTGTAGCGTGCATTCATTTTCTCTCTCCTCATTTGCGTTTAGTCTTTCTCTCCCCTCATCTGCATTGTCTTTCTCTCTCCTTACCTGCGTTTTTAGTCTTTCTCTTTCTTGCATTGTTGTCTGCATTGGATCTAGCCTTCCTTGGCAACGTTTACTGGTGTTTGATATCAAGAGGCTGCCTTGTTGTGATTCGGGATCCGTTTGGAGTACGACACAGTGCACACTCTCTAGCTCATTATCCCTGCCTTGGTCCTTGAGATACAGGAGTTCGAGGTACAATATTCATTCACTGCATAGTGTGTTTGCTACATGAGCATTGTATATTCAATAGTTATATCACTTCATTTATTCTCTGTGTTCATTGTCTTTGAGTTACCCTAACCCTAACTGTGTCCTTCTATCAGTCTGTGCTTTGTCATACAGTGTTATTTGTGTTTCTGTATTAGGGTATTTTCTTCACACCTAGTACTTATCAAACATAATTTATTAGAACTTTTGCCTTTGACACCCACTGCATCCTTCGGGTCTTTGGATTGTTACCATGAAATAACTGCCATGTGCATCACATGTGCTAAACAACCTTGCATATTTGATTAATAACTTAATCAAATGTTATCGACTAATTAAAGCATCTTAAAATTTTACGTTCTCGTGATACATGAACTTGGGAAGAGAAAGATTGCAATGAAAGAAGAAAATCTGCACTCAACTTCAAAAGAATGGGAAGCACGGGCACTTGAACAGAAGGTGCCATCGTGGCTATGCGAGGACTTGTAGTACAGGCCCTTTTTGATGCCGTCAGAGGGGGGGGGGGGGGGGTGGGGCGCTTCGATCTTCATCTATTAGAGCAAGAACGATACTCTGAATGTTGATCTTCATGTCACTCTTCGCGATGGTTTGACTAATGGGACCGCCTAATGAAGGAAGACTCAATGGTCTCCTGCCTCCTTATCTAAGTCATCAAACCTATTAAACTACTATTCATTAACTCTTCAAATAGACCTGCAAACACAAAAACTCTTGTGTTTTGGTGTCGGGCTGCTTGAAAGAGGGAAAATCAGCTACACCTTGCAAAGAGAAGTTGTAGATGCTTTGCACACTTTGTAGAAGGCCCGAACAAGGCAGAAAATGTTCATTCTTTGCGACAGAGATCTGCTCCAAATAGCAAGTTGAGTGTGGTCTTCTCTTCATAGAACCTTGGAGTCCTTACTTTTCGTGATGATACCATGTGAGAGTGTGCAATGGAAGAGGAACACGAACATGGAGAGAGAAGGGAAGAGAAAGGTTGCAATGAAAGAAGAGAATGGAAGAAGAAAATCTGCACTGAACTCCAAAAGAATGCTGAATACAAAGAGGACTGATCAGCCCTTGCATACAAACCAAGGTGTTAGTGAGGGCTCCGGACTAGGCTGATGAGATACAGAAGGTAGCATTGAAAGATGGGAGGAGAGCTGCTCAATGTCGGTGTGCTGAAACCTACAAGAATGATGATGGCTGCCACTGAAGGTAGGCTATATATAGCCAAATCTGCCCAAAACCGGCTGATTGCATCAATCTGGGCCCAAAAATGCTGGCCGACCTGATAATCAGTAAAATAATATTAAGGAAATGCTGGTTGCCAATATATAACTGGTCGGCCTCATCCTGGTCAGTATGGACACAGTCCAAATCCACTGAAAAAGAAATGCACAAACTGGAAAATAACCAGCCAGTGTGAATACACCTTAAACCAACTAAAAAAGAAATGCATGCTCTAAACAGGGCTGCCTCTTCTGTCGAAACACATGACAGACTGAGTATAAGAGCTCTTAATGTTCCCATTTGACTTAGACCAAGGCTTGCAGGCAGGAGATGACTGTGCATGACACACATGACTGTAAACATACTTTTGATGGAGCCTAAAACACAGTAGCAGGAGCCCTAGGAGTTTGAGATGTCCCGCTGACAGGTGGCAGCAAAACGCAAGTTAGGCTGCCCAAAACACAGGTGTAGATGAGGTCAACAATGTCAGCAGCAGGTGGTACAGCTCCAATGATGAGATCAGCAGCTAGGCGGTCAGGTAGACAGCAAAACACAGAAACAGAATCTCTCCAGGCAGTTCAAAAACAGGTTGCCTGATGTGTGGCAGCAGGGGGCCTTTTCCTTCCTGAAAACCAGCAGCAGGGCCTCTGTGATGACATGGCAGGATGGGCATGTCATTGCAGAGGCCTTGCTGGATAGGTAGAAGTGGGAGCAGCTTCCTCCACAGATGGTGATGTTGTCCAGCTGGGCAGCAGCAGCTGATGTAGGTGACAGCAGCTCCAGAATGGGGTGTGGGCAGCAGTGTGAGGAGAGTGGATGCAAGGTAATGGTGTTTGATGAGAATGGGATAAAGGGAGGCCCATAATTGACTCTATTTATGGAGGAGTTTGGTGCATTTGTTCTATTGTTCGAAAATAAAACCATTCATTGTTGGTAATTAGCATTACTTGCTTTTTAGGGCTGTTTTAAGGATACATAATTAGGGATAATGCACAATAATTTAGGATTAGTGCAAACCCCTGATTTTAGTGGCTCAACAATGTCATGTTCTTAGGCCCTACACCAGTAATCATGGCTGCCAGATTTGGGAATTGGCATGTCCTATGGGGGAACTGTGTAATGTGATGTGCATGTCTGGCAGGGTTTTTTTTGGGAGTTTGTGTATGGTGTCCAGTTTGGAAGTCTCTTTTAGTTCCTTTGTCCTGTTCTCACGGATGGTTGTTGAAAGTATAGAAGGCTCAATCTTGCTTCATTTTTCTGGCTTCAGGCAAAAGACATGGAAGTCTGGACGACACAGGATCTGCTGATGCAAAGAATATGCGTGTAAAGGTGGGTTAATTTTGAGATGTTGGGATGACAGCTGTGTTGATCTGTGAGGTCTGAATTCTTTGTGCTTTCTGTGCTTTGTGAAGTAAGATATAGCACACTTCTGCACCTCTATGTCCTGAGGTGCTTCAGACCCATTCTTTATTTTTTGATGGTTGGCTTGGTACTGTGTTACCTTGTCACTCTATTTGATAAATATACAGTACCACCCATGAGAAAAAGCAGTAACACTAATCAATAGCTGTCATTTTGTAACACATATGTACTTTTATGGAAGCTTATAACCAGTCTTGCCCATGAGAAAAAGCAGTAATACTAAGCAATAGATACCACTTTCTGACATAGATATGCTGGTATGTAAGCTTACATGAGAGGGAAGCTCTTAGTTCTAGTACATACAGTAATTGTTGCCATCTCAAAGTTCCTTTCTTGTTCCTTTTTTTTGGGGGGGGGACCAAGTAAGTATGCAACCGGGAAATCTACCAGTTCTTAGCTGAATATTTAGTTCATTCCAGTTGGTTCTTCTTGGAGACTCTGGCGTTGGGAAGAGCTGTATAGTGTTGAGGTTTGTACGTGGACAGTTCGACCCAGCCTCTAAGGTTCTTTTTGTATCTTCTCTATTGGCTTTCTGTTGATGTTGTTTTCAGTCAATACTTGTAGATGCTGCACTTTCTCAACTGTAGAGTGTTTGCAGGTGACAGTTGGAGCATCATTTTTGTCTCAAACAATTGCGCTGCAAGATTCCACTACTGTCAAGTTTGAGATCTGGGACACTGCTGGCCAAGAGAGGTTGAAGCATCTGGACTAACTTTTAGGCCCACCTGTGTGGTTGCTGCTTGTATCTAAGCAGGCTATGTGCTGCGAGTGAGTATTTCTGACTTTTCAAGCTGTTTATAGATATGCATCATTAGCACCCCTTTACTATAGAGGAGCGTCAGCTGCAGTTGTAGTTTATGATATTACAAACCAGGAAACATATCAGAAAGCTCAATATTGGGTCAAGGTACGGTTTTGTTTTGCAGAGTTTTGCTTCATAACTTCGTACTTTGGATATGTGTTTAACATTGTGGATTTGTTATCTCACTAATGTGGCCTACTTATTACACATTTTTGTAAAATCAGGAACTTCAGAAACATGGAAGTCCAAACATTGTCATGGCACTTGTGGGAAATAAAACAGATTTGAATGCTTCAAGAGAAGTTGCTGTAGAAGTAAGCCTGTTCATATATTGATGATTCCAAGTTTTCATCATATGTGTGATGGTACTGTGTTTTTGTAAGATGTTGATCATGCATTTACAGACTGCTCAAGAATATGCTGAGAGCAATGGTATGTTCTTTATAGAGACATCTGCAAAAACAGCCGAGAATGTGAACCGTTTATTTGAGGTCAGCTAAATTGTTATTAATGCTGCTTATGTTACTCTTTGGCATTGGGAAAGCATTTCTTAGAACGACAAATATTTTAATCATGCATGCACATGTTATGATGTAATACCAGTAAAAGAAACTCAGGACTTCCACAATAGTCTTTACCTTGCTAGGTTCATGATAGATCAAGCTGATACTTCTTTGGGAAGTCCTCTCTATCTCTTTATAATGGATAATACCAAAAAGGCATCACTAGAACAGGCAAACCTGCCTAGAGAATATTCAATGCCTTGACTCTTTCCAGAAAATTAATCAATTGTAATTCACTTCATGTGTTCAATTTATGATGTTCCATCGTATTGAAATTAGAGGGTCTCCTTGTTCTTCAAGTAGCTTCTTCTGTTTTCATACGTCCATTTTTTTTTCTTATCTTTTCCCCTTTTAGGAGCAAAGCTTTGTCTTCTAAACCATGAAGGTGGGCCTCTTACATGCTACCACCATACTTGTCATTAGGAATAACCACCTATAATAAGCCAGACAATGGGCTCAAGTGTTTCAGTTGTCTCACTTTATCGGCATGTGCTATGATGTAGGCTCCGTACAGGTTGGGCCCAAGGTCCATCCTTGTATGTGTGTGTAAAAACCTAACGGGGCAGCAAACAAATACAAAGCTTAGAACATAAAACGATTGGAACCTGCCAATTGTAGAATGTTTTTGGATCATCCTCGTGCTTTAGGCTGGCAATCTTTATTGGGCATTAGCTTGCAAGCTCAAGAATTGCCATACCATATCCTTGGGTTTATGTGCTGGACTATTTTCATGTGTACACCTAGGCAATTTAAGGTATAGTGTCCAAAACATCCAACTCAAAAGATCTAAGAGAATTCAAAGATCTAAGATTCTTGTATTTTATTCTTATTTAACATATTAACACACAACCATTTTTTTAAATAAAGAAAAAGATATAAATATGAACACCTGTATTTAACTCTTACAACTACTTCAGAAAAAAAAAAATCGTGCATTTTTCAATAAAAACATTTTCTTTCTATTTTTGTATTAAAAAAGTTATCTTTATTGTAAGCATTTAGACCTCTTCTTGTATAGAAATTACTACTTCAAAGTACTTATCTGTTTATCTATGATAAAATTTCCATCACATCAATGATTTGTAGCCTTTGCACATATTAAACTTAACATGCCTTTCATATAAAATACCTACTCCAAAAGGACTTAGATTCATACTCATATAAAAAATCTGCTGATCAGGCCATCCTGATTGCCACGTCATCACTCTAGCTGCCAATTGCTGCCATTTCAGTTTTCCAGCACTTTTCAGTATCAAGCTAATCTGCATTTTTAACCATAGCAGGCCGTTTTTGCGTTTTGAGCACTTTCTTCATCAACCTTTGCTGCAATTGTTGGTGGTTATTGTGCTCAAGATTTGTCTCTGGTGGATGGCACACTCCGATATCCTCCTCAGCCCAACTCCTGCGAGAGTCATCGGCTGTTGGACTACTCTTCCTTTGAGCATTGTGTATAGACATTCATTTACATTCAACATTCGCTTAGCTCCATCGGATTCTTTTCTATCCTATTTTGCATTTTTGTGTTTTTGTCTAAATAATTGTGTTTTAGTCGTGTTCTACATTCTATGTTTTCTTAGTGCAAACCCTTGCATATTCTCACAATGGCTACTCCCCTTGAGCTAGGGGTCTCCCTAGCTATCTATGCTTGTGGTTGGTATGTAGACTCCCATCGATATGTAGATACTACTAGAATCTTGCTATCCTAGCGTTCGTGGGAAGTACCATTAGGTTAGGGTTCAGCAGCATGCACACATATATTCACTCATAGTGAACAACGAGAAGAGAGCGTTGGAAGGTCATATCCAGTATGTGAGAAGTAAATGCAAGTACAATCCTAGGTACTAAGTACTGTACCCACTAATAGGTGTTCACACACGGGAAAAAACCTTCTCCAGCTAGAAGGTAAAAAGTGCTTATGGATAAGGGAGCATTCACACTAGAACTAAGGAGGGACACGATAAGTGTAACAAAACCCCCTCGAGTGAATGATATGAACATATACAGGGAGTAGGTAGATTAATCTTCAAATGGTATCAAGCCTAGAGGCTTGTGAAAGGCTTCAAACTTCTCTCTAGAGAGAGCTTTCATAAACACATCTGCCAAGTTGTCATGTGTAGGGACATAAACCAAGCTAATCTCCCTTGCATGGAGCCTCTCTTTGACATAATGATAATGCACCTCAATATGCTTAGTGCGAGCATGAAAAAGTGGGTTCCTTGCAATTATCATGGCACTTTTAACTGTTGGTAAGGCCACAATCAATAATGTCTCCACACATAATTGTGCATTAGTTCTCATGAGACCATTATAAAATTTAAATATTTGGGTGGCAACTTGTTAAGCACCAAGGTGACTCATCATTATATAGTACAAGGGTTTGGTGATAGCAACTTCGGCAAGAAATCGCCAATATTTAGCCACCTTACCCTTAAGGTCATCCCAATTAGGTATTTTGAACTCTTGGAGCTCATGGTCAAGGTTGATTTGACAAGTCCTATCACGAGCCACATAGCGGTTAATCATGTGCACCTATTGGTTAGATCCAAGGTAAGAAATGTGGGAATTGAGAGTGATATTTAACTAATTGACCTTGCATGAGCTCGGCAATGGCTGTAGTATTTCTGGTTTTTCCAAGGATAGGCTACCTCATATGAGGACTATCAAGGGTGTGGTTGAGGTTCTAGCCCTTGAACAAGGTCCCACAAGTCTTGTAAATTCAATACATGCCACATAAGATTTGACCAAGTGGTGAAGTCCGACCCATTAAAACGAATTGTGTCATTGAATGCATTTTTAGCCATAGCGGAAGGATGGAATGAGCGAGGTATCATGTGGGTGGATTGTGGTGGGAAGGTATATGTTTACTTGATGCTACATGTGGCCCCAAGCTGCTTGGCATGGGTGACTCTTGGTGCTTGACCTTAGAAGGCAATAATGCTTAATAGAAGGCTAATGGCCCATCAAACACAGGCATGTGAGTGAACTGTGTGGCCTTCTTGGGCATATTTGGGGCTTGATACACTATGGATGGATGCACATGTGTAGGTCCTTACGGTTGCTTGGTTTGGGGATGTATTGCTCAAATGAAGAATGAAGGAATATGATATGATAGGTGTCTCAAACCTCTGTTTTTCGAGGACCAAGGATGAGGTGAGCTGAGAGTGGCATTGGAGATGTGAAGGACAGTTCGAAGAGTGTTGTGCTCATCATGACGGATCCCAAAACTCAGCAGCTGCAGTCCACCAAGGCAACCTTTGTGTCTTTAGGACTAGGGATGAGGTGAGCTGAGAGTGGCATCAGAGATGTTGAGAATATTTGCAAGAGTGTCATACTTCTGACAGATCCCAAAACGCAGCAGCTGCAGTCCATGGAGGCAGATGATGATGGCATGTGGGTGGTAGCAAATGGAGCAAAACAGAGTCCTTCAGATGAAGCCTCATGTTGAGGGTGCTGTCAATCTGCAAAATGTAGATCAACAGGCTGAAAGCACAGCTCTTGTGTATGCAGGCAGCAGGTCGAAACGATGATGACTGTAGTATGGATGATGATGCCAGCAGGGTGGCCTGTCTGGAGCAGAAAACAAAGCAGCAGCTGGTTGAGTGATGACTGGCTGACTGATGACTGCTCCTGGATGATGGTGACTGGCTGGGTGGCCGCAAGATGAGGTCCTCCAGCAAGGCAGCTGCTAATGGTGACATCCGAGAAACATGGTGGCAGCAGCTCTGGATGGGGTATGGGGAGCAGTGGAGAGGATAGGTGGCTGTCAGCTGAAGGCCTGATGATGAATGATCAGGGATTGAATGTGGATACCCACAACATGCTCCATTTGTAGAGGATTTTTGGGTATTGGCATTATTATTCTTTGGTTAATCAGCAGTAATTACTTTTTTGGGCCTGTTTTAAGGAGAATAAAATTGGATTAATGCACAGTATGTTTTAATTAACTTGCCTTAATTTTAGTGGCCCAACACCACATACTAATGGTCACCTTGGCATTTCACTCCATTAACAATCTTGGTTATTGTTTTCACCACCATTCATCAAGAAAAGATCTAAAGAAATATTTAAAGCAAAGTAAGAACAACTGGAAGTGCTATGTGATATCATCGAAACTCTTGAAAGTTGCCTAATGAGTTCATGCAGTTCCTAAAAAGTAAGAATTCCATGATGTAATCCAAACAATTGCTATACATTTTTGGTACTAAAGGGTCCTTGAAGACTTTCTACCAGACTTTTGAATTGTAAGGTGCAAGTCTGAAGTGGTTGCATTTATTATGTTCATGGCTTCTATCAATGGACATAGATACTACGCTAGATCACTTCAAAAATGTGCTTAAATGATAGGCTTGTCCCAAAGTTGCTGTTTTAGACAAAACTCAATAGACAGTCCAACCTGTTTTATTCTAGTGCATTAGCGTCATAGAATGCACAGATAGAAATCGTCCACCCTCTTGATAGGTCAATCTATACTCGTATTTCCTCATGGCATTGAAAAAGGTAGAACATTGACAATTGCCCAGTACAAACGGAGTTCGAATTAATTGCTAGCATGCATCTTGTAGTTCCTTCTCACCACTAACTTGAGTAGCATCATGGAATGTACTGATCCAAATGGGCCAACCTCTTAGTAGGTCAATCTATACTCGCTTCTCTTGAGAGTGAAGAAGGTAGAGCATCAACCAGTGCACAGGTCAAATGTAGTTTGTGTTGGGTGTTAAGTCCCTTCGTTTCCGTGTAAATAGACTTATGGGTGTGAACACACCCTTAATGTACCCTAACATATAAATACATTCTTTTCATTCTTTGTGTACCATCACAAACGATACACCTATCTTTGCGTTCGCTCTCTCGAACTCTCAACTCTGCTCCTCATGCCTGTCTCGCACTTCATTGCGTACACTCTCCTCTTCAAATTGGTATCAGAGCATTGGTAACGGTGTTTGCATTTCTCAAGAAGTGCGAATCAGGTATGCACAAGAGAAGAAGCTTGCTTCTGCACATCAGTCCGACAGTGGAGGCGACGTGTACAAGCATCAGGTCCAAGACTGGTAGGTCGTGATAGACGATAGGTCCAAGCGTCAGGTCCAAGACTGGCAGTGTGTGACAGACGATAGCTTTGCGATAAGGCTCAGGCGAGTGGACGTGCTACAGGCATGCTATAGTCAATAGGCGTGTCACAGTTGATAGGCGTGCCACCGTAGACTGCTGCGTAACGGGCGACCCGGGGGGGGGGGGCCTGCACGAGGGACAATCCGTCACACGACGTGATTGCACGGGCCGAAGGACAGGTCGTGGGTGACTGGCAAGTCAACGGACCTGTCACGTCATTTTTTTTCAAAGGACCACAAATTCTTTTTTTTTTCCTCTTCAAAATTCTCCCTGAATTTCCCTTTGGCCCAATGGGGTTCGTGTGCATAAGCACAAAATTCAGATTTGTGCATATTTATGCCCAGAAAATTGGGGCTTTTCAGGTTGAGTGCTGCTCATGCAAAATTGAGGCATCTGCGTCAGAAATTGCAGACATTGTGCATGTTTGGATTGGGGATTTCGGCAAATTTACTGAAATTTTACTCATTTGAGTGAAATTCCTCAACATTAGGCCCATAAAATTTGGGGATTTTACTATATTGGTGAAATTTTTGTTCAGCTGAGTCAGATTGGCTGACATTGGTGCACATTTGAACCCGAGAAATTTGGGGCTTTTGCAAAATTTTGTGAAATTTTGCTAATTTTGCATGTTTTATGCTTTCGGAAACATGTATTAATGCAATTGGGGCAGATTGGTCAGTGGAATTTTGGGGCTTTTGCTGAAATCTGTGGATTTTGGCAAAGTTAATGCGTGAAATGCACTTTGGGAATATTGCTGAAGCAATCTTGTGGTTATAAGCAGAGTGATTTGAGCTTTTTTATCTCCCGCTTGTGCGATTTTGGAGAAATTGCAGAGAATTCTTGGTGTTTTGGGGTATCACAAGTTAATACGAGCACATATGTATGCAGTACACATGTTGGGTAGCTCCCATTGAGTTGATGTATTGCTGATTATTCATGTTGCAGCAGTCTTAGTGATCATTTGCAGATTTGGGATTGGTGCAGATGTATTTATGGTGGTATTGCTGAAGTGGGAGTTATCTGGCAGTGATGTATGCATTTATTGTATGTTGAAATTGCAGTCATACTACTGAAAGTCATTCATTCTACCGCTATACATGTACTTGGACTGAATCTTGCTATTATTTGCTGAAAAACAATTGGGCTAAAATCAGCTGAATATTCAGCTCATTTTTGCTGTCATAAATTGCAGCATTGAATTTCTGGTGTATTGTTGAAAAATGGATGCAAATGCTTCTAGCAGCAGTGATACAAAATCCCTCTTTGAAATCAAGAGGTTTGATGGCATTGGTTTTGACTTGTGGAAGGATAGGATGCAAGGCATTTTGTTTCTCAAGGACTGTGAAGATGCTCTCTTGGAGACTAAGCCTGCAACTATGATGGATGTGGATTGGGCTAGACTTAATAAGAAGGCCATTGTATACATTAAGATGGCAGTGTCTGATGATGTACTTACAGACATCAAGCGTCTTGATACAGGTTATCCTATATGGAAAAAGCTTAAGGACACTTATGAAAATACAACTCCTGTGAATCAAGTGTATCTTATGCGTAAACTGGTGAACATGGAGTTGGATGAGTCTAAGCCAGCTTCTGAGCATTTGAGTACTTTCACAGGGGTTTTGAGTTAGTTGCAGGACTCTGGTTTGACGGCTTTTGATGATAAATTGAAAGCTATTTTCTTGTTGATGACTTTGTGTGACAGTTAGGAATCTTTGGTTGTGTCACTTAGCAACAACCGCGCTTTGACTTTTGATGGTGTTAGAGGTTCAATCCTCAATGAAGAAATCAGAAGAAAGTCTAGTGGTGAAAGCAGTGGCTCAGCTTACCATGTAAGAGGCAGGTCTAAAAAGAGGGGTAATGCATCCAATAAAGGTAAAAGCAGAAGCAAAAGCAAGGGCAAACATCAGGATGTCACATGCTATCAATGTGGGTGTAAAGGGCATAAAAAGCCCGATTGCCGGTACTTCAAGAAAGAGCAAGAAAGAAAGAAACAACAGGGTAAGAAAAAAAAAGATGATGACAGCTCTTCCTCAAAAGAAGTTGCAAAGGCAAATGTTGCATCCAGTGTGGTCATTGAAGAGCTTCCTGATATCGAAGAGATACTTGTTGTAGCCTAATTTAATGATATAGATATTATGACAACAATAGGTGATATGCTCATCACAAAAAATGAGGTAATTGATGCCTTACTTTCAGCTCATGATGGGCTGTCACAATCATGGATGGTGGACAGGGGTGCTTCTTTTCATGTTACCCCCTCTTTGGAGTCATTTTCTGAATACACTGCACGTTGCCTAGGCAAGGTTTACTTGGGTAATAACTATGCATGTGAGATAGAGGGTGTTGGCACCATTCACTTGGCTCTGCTCTTGAAAATGGCCAAGAGCTGATTTTGCAGGATGTTAGATTTGTACCTGGCATAAAGAAGAGTCTACTATTAGTTGGGCAGCTTGATGCTAAAGGGTACTTTACTACATTTGGTGGTGGATCTTGGAAGGTCCATAAGGGCTCTATACTGATTGTTAAAGGTAGCAAAAATGAGACTTTATATTACTTGCATTATAAAGCATTACCTGGCAAGCTCTTGGCTGTGGCTGAAGTCCATTCACAGATGGAGCTTTGGCACAAAAGACTTGGTCATATGAGCTAGAAAGGCCTTCAGGTTCTCTCCTCTTTAGGGAGATTTGATGTAAAAGGCTCTAGTCTCGAATTTTGTAATGATTGCTTATATGCATCAACCACTTATAATCCTGCATCAAATGGCGTGGTTGAAAGATTTAACTGCACACTTTGTGAGAGAGTCAGATGCATGCTGTCCACAGCTAATCTCCCGCAACAGTTTTGAGGAGAGGCTCTTAAATTTGCAGTTCGTGTATGCAATCGCTCTCCCAATCGTGCATTGGAAAATGGCATTCTTGAAGAGGTTTGGTTTGGCAAACCTGCTTCGTATGACCATTTGCGTGTCTTTGGCTGTAATGCCTTTGTGCATGTACCTGTAGAACAGAGGACCAAACTAGACATGAAATCCATCAAGGGCATCTGCATGGGATATGGAGATGAGGAAGAGATGGGTTATAGAGTTTGGCTTCCTCATGACAGGAAGATAATACGTAGCCGAGATGTAGTATTCAATGAGGCAAAGTTGCTGAAAAATGCTACACATTGTGATCTTGATTAAAAGAAGGTCAAATTTCAGCATGAACAGCCAGCCATTCAGCAGCCATTAGCTGAAAATTCTGTCCCTTTTGATATTGAAAATGAGCAGCAACCTATTGTGCTACAGCCAGAAGATGATGGACAACAAATAGATGCACAAGATGAAATAGGACAGCAAGAAGAACATGCTGAAAACAGATTACAGCAGCAAGAAAATGCTGAAAATCGGCCACCTGGTGATGGTGTGCACATTCCTTAGGATGTAGGCCCACTACTCGATAATACAGATCATTGGGTAAGACGGTCTACACGTGTCAGAAGGCAGCCACAGAGGTTTCAGCCATCTTTGGACTGCATTTTGTTGACTGATGAGGGTGAGCCTCTGACATTTAAAGAGGCACAGTCATGTGAAAACAAGAGAAAGTGGGAGCTTGCTATGCAAGAAGAGATGAAGTCTCTATATGCAAATAACACATGGGAGCTTGTGCCTTTACCCAAGGATAGCAAAGCTATTCCTAATAAATGGGTTTACAAAGTGAAATGTATTGATGGGAAGCCCAAGTATAAGGCATGGCTGGTTCCTAAGGGCTATACACAAAAGGAAGGCATAGACTTCCAGGTCTTTTCACCAGTGGTGAAGATGATTACGCTCCGTGTTTTGTTTGCTCTCATTGCATCCTTGGATTTAGAGTTGGATGAGATGGATGTGAAGACTGCTTTTCTTCATAGTGACTTGGATGAAGAGCTATACATGAAACAGTCAGAAGGATTTGCTATTCCAGGAAAGGAGCATTTGGTTTGTAAGCTGAAACACAGCTTATATGGGCTGAAACAAGCCCTTAGACAATGATACAAAAAATTTGATACCTTTATGCTCAGCCATGGATTTAAACGCAGTCATGCAGATCATTGCTTATACACTAAAAAGGCTGATGATGGCAGCCTTATTGTGCTGGTTTTATATGTGGATGACATGTTGATTGCAGGACAGCATCAAAGTACTTTGAATGCTCTTAAAAGGCAGCTGAGTTCAGCCTTCTCTATAAAAGATTTGGGGGCAGCTGAACACATTTTGGGCATGTGCATCAAAAGAGATAGAGGGTAGCATTTGTTGTTTCTCTCACAGGACAAGTACATCAGTAAAGTACTTGACAGGTTTAATATGGTTGATGCTAAGCCTCTTGGTGTGCCTTTACCGCCACATACAAAGCTTAGCAAAGCTGATTGCCCTAAGGATGATGCAGCTTTCAAGATTTGTAGAAAATTGTGGCACTGAGTACTACAGAGGTTGAATATATTTCAGCCACAGAAGCTTCAAAGGAAGCTATTTGGCTTGGCCGTGTGGTCAAGGATTTTGGTCTTTCTTCATGTACTCCAGTGCTTGGTTGTGATAGCCAGAGTGCTGTATGTCTAGCTAAGAATACCATGTTCCATGCACGTACCAAACACATAGATGTTCGGTATCACTTTATTCGATAGGTCTTGGATGATGGTCTTGTCACACTGACCAAGGTCAAAACCCAAGATAACCCTGCAGATGTTCTCACTAAGTCTCTTGCAAAGGCTTAGCATGAGCATTGCATTCGTTTAGTGGGAGTTGGTTAGCTTAAAGGTACCACTTTGGGCCTTTAAGTGGGAGGTTGTTGGGTGTAAAGTCCCTTTGTCTCCGTGTAAATAGACTTACGGGTGTGAACACACCCTTAATGTACCCTAACATATAAATACATTCTTTTCATTCTTTGTGTACCATCACAAACGATACACCTATCTTTGTGTTCGCTCTCTCGAACTCTCAACTCTGCTCCTCACACCTCTGTCTCGCACTTCATTGCGCGCACTCTCCCATTCAGTTTGAATTAATTGCTAACATGTGTATTGCAGTTCCTCCTCACCACCAACTAGAGACATGCGTGTGAAAATGAGAGAAGTTATCACTTTTGGGTCAAAACATACTTTACATACAAATTTGGATAGATGTTAATGCATCTATTAAGTATGATAGCAGGATCTGTATCCCTAGTGTTTGAATTTGGTAATTTTGGGCACCCAATGTATTTCGTGTGGTGGGGACCCTTATACAAGTGTCAATATAGTGTGTGTACCTAGTGTCTTTAGACATTTAGTTAGTGACACTAGGAACTAGAGTAAGTTAGCCTAGGCATGTTAGGTCAGCTCATGACCTAAACTAGGTTGTACTTTCACTCTCTCAGTTCAGTTAAGCAAGTACACTCTATTCTCTTGTTGCAGCTCACTCACCTTCACTGTCTCATTTCTCTCCCCTCCATTGTTGGTCCTGTTCTCTCACACCTAGGTGATGAAGCTGGGGTGCCTACTACCTTCTAGGCTGAATACTTTGCTGCCTATCTGGTCAGCATTATCTCTAGTACTGTGTTAACTGCGCTTGGGCCTTGCCATGACCATCTTAATTCACCAAAGTTAAGTAGAGTACCAAGCAGAGTACAGGCACTCTATTTGGGGTGCTCAAGGTCAAGCTTAACCAACCTGGAGCCTACTGGCTGCCTTTATGGGGGTGCTACTGTTCCCTCTTTGCTGCTGTACTTGGCACAGCCCTCCTGACCGGCCTGATCAGCTCCCAAAATGGATCTGGTCATTATTATCTCTAGTACTGTGTTAACTGCGCTTGGGCCTTGCCATGACTATCTTAATTCACCAAAGTTAAGTAGAGTGCCAAGCAGAGTACAGGCACTCTATTTGGGGTGCTCAAGGTCAAGCTTAACCAACCTGGAGCCTACTGGCTGCCCTTATGGGGTGCTACTGTTCCTTGTTGCTGCTGTACTTGGCACAGCCCTCCTGACCAGCCTGATCAGCTTCCAAAATGGCTTTGCCTCCTGCCTTGAATGCTAGTACCACCCTACCGCAGTGCCTTCAGGGGCTGGATGGTGGCCCTTGGTGGGATGGCCATGTGGCCTGGCACCAACTCTAGTAAACTGTCCTGAATAGGCTAACCTTGTGGGCTAGTTGCCACCATGCCCAAACTGCCTTGTTGGGCCGGTAACCACCCTTTCAAGGTACCCCATGGGGCAGGATAAGTAAACTATTTACAGCAGCTGCTGGGGGTTGTGGTGTCAGCCATTAAGGCTACCTCTTTGGGCTTACAGCTATTCCTGTTGCAAGCACCCAATCAATCCCTCTTTCACAGCAAAAACCTGCCACATCGATGATTGTGGGCTCATGTCTAGGGCTGCAAACTGCTGTCTCATAGTGCAGGCCGATCTTGAGGTGCCATTGCCTTGCACCTGTGTAATGGATGGTTAACTGCTGCATTGCTAAATCTGTCTAACAAATTACCATGAAGCCCAATAAATAAAAGGCTTTTTAAGCCTAGAGGCATTGGCTGGCCTGCCTTCATGTAGTCTGAAATTCCTTGATTGAGGCACTGTGAATGCTTTCCTTCTTTTGCCTAAGCGCCCTTCTGATGCTCCTGTTCAAGGCAGTCCAAAGCAGACTGGAAAGTGTCTATACCAATGGTACCTTTTTATAGCCAAATTTTTGATTACAACTTGAGGTGGCTACTGAAAAAGTTTCCATGTCTGATGTAAGGATCATGGCACTTAACTGGTGTCTGCTTAGAGTTGCAGTATTTCCTAGAAACCATGTTTTTTGTCACAAAATCAATGTTCAGTGGTGGAAATTACCCTTGCAAGCTTTGGAGTGAGGCCTTTCTACCCCAAGATCTTGGTTTTTGGTTGGTGCATATTTAATCAAGCTGACAATTTCTTGTAATAGACTCTGCAGAAAGTCTTTGCAGACCAAAGTCTAGATTTTTCTGTGTTATGGTCTTTAAAAAAAATAAAATTAATAACCTTTTTTATCGATAGAATGTAAATTCTTTTTTAATTTGGACAGGAAATTGGCAAAAGGCTGCCTCGACCTTCTTTGCAAAAGACATGAAAGTGTCATCTGTACTCGCCAACATTCAAGGGGATGAGATCTTCTTGACAAGTCACACATCAGTTTGTAATTCTCAGATTCCGTATTGTACATAAGAATGAAGCGAAGCAAAACAAATCTTCTATGCCACTTGGATGGATTTGTTCATTGTGATGAAAGTGTGGACATGTATTTGGAGAGCTTTAAAAAAAGAAAACGATTCGTTACTCAATTTTAGGAGAAATCATGGCAAGGTAATATCACATGGAGTGGCTCCTTGTATCTATTGATTGTTGTTTGGGTTGGTTATGGTCCAAATCAAGAAAACCTATCAATCTATTTTGATGACCTCATTGGTCAACACACAACTCCTTGAGTAGAGCTTTGAGATCAAAACTTTATGCTATAGGTATCAAATTGGAAGGATCAAAATTAATGAGTCAAAACTAGAGTCTTGTGCAATTTTGGTCTTAAATTTGTATATTTTTACAGCTCCCTTACATGTGTGAATGAGAATAGTACACCTCAAAACATTGGTCAACCATAGTCGGTCGGAACTTAATGAGAAAAGTCCTAAAATATGCAAGGTGAAGAATGCCTAGTTGGAAGGTTCCCATTCTCACATAGGTGCACATGCAAACTTGAATTGACTCGAGGCTAATTTTACAATATCATATTCAATCACTAGTATGACATCTCAAGTGCACTCTTTACTTATGTATCCCCCTTAACCACCCCCCCCACCCAAAAAAAAAAAAAAACCCTTGCCTGTCCTTTAAAATAACACACACACACACACACACACACACATGTTCTCTCTCTCATAGGCTTTTAGACATCATGCATCATATTTATTTCATTTATTCAATTATGGCATGCACATTGCCTACTTGTATTGGCATCTTTGTAGGAATTTACACTCTTTAGAATGTAGCCACGCTAAGAAAAAGAGATCACTTAATGGATGTACTCCAAAGTTGTTATTGGGAAAGGCTTGATAGTATTGGAATAACCTCCCATCCACAAACACATTTAAAGGAGAGTCTCGATCTGCCTTTGATACACAAGTTGAGACGTTAGTCATAGTTCTTAGCTACACACATGTAAACAATTGTGGATGGAATGGATGCACATCTTGTTGTGGCTATGGAGGCTGTAAGGGCAATAGAAATAAGTGTTGTTGAGGATGTTGTAGTTTTTGGTTTTCAATGCAAAGAAGCTTGGTGGAATGGTAGAGAGGTATAGGGTCATGCCTTGATTGCATTATCTATTGAAAGTACCATGAATATATATCTTGACTCATGCAAGACAACTAAGATGCTTGGAATACACTTGCATAACTCAAGAAAGAAATGAGACTCATGTTGCTTGCTTATGTGGGCAATTAAAGAGTGAATAGATCGATAAAGGCGGCTTATAAATTTTTGACAGAGAGAAGATCTTAAGAAGTTAATAATTGGAGATGAGATTTTCCTAAACAACTCTTTTATAAATTGTTCTTAATATTCATCTTAATTCTTAATAGAGCTTTGTATCTACTCTTCATTTGATGATGAAAGAAAATCCCAATGCTTTATCATATGAGAAGTTGGTTTCTATTTGTTGCGATAAGAAAAGAACTATCTTAAATTGGCTAGGAAAGAGACTAAGAAGAAAGTAGCTAGTATATCTATTGCAGATGCCTCTCTTAATTCAGAATACACAAATGTTATGCAAGATATAGGATAGATCTTTGTTGCACAATGTAGTTATGACCCTCTCTCATATGATTTATACATGTTTATTGTGGACTCAAATATGTGATACTTTGATAGTGGTGTCGCTAATTAGATAACTTCGTAATGTCGCTTGTTCACTTCTTGAGTTTGCACTTAGGGATAGTATTGCCACATGTACCAATAACTACAATCTTGTCAAAGAAGACAATAAAATTGTATTGACTATAGCTATTAATAATACTTTCACACTTTGATATGATCTATATGTATCATAGACAAAATAGAATCTTTACTCTTGCCAAGATTAGCTTGATTGTCAACTTTATATGCAAGAGATGTGCTATTGTTTATGATCTCTTGTATGATAACACAATTGCTTCATTTGGTTTAATATATCATGGGTTATACAAGCTTAATAATGATGAGAAATATGTAGAAGATATGACATGCACAGTTGTAGATTAGTGGCTAGATGCATTTGCCCATTTTGGTCGTATGAATAATGCTAGTTTGATACATCTTTAGAAATTTGACATGGTGTCCTTGTTGCTTTTGAGGCACTTGGTTAAATACATTTGTGAGGGATGAATATTGGTATAAAATGTAATCTTTTCAAAAGCTAATTTAGTGAGTTATTTACAAATTACAGCTTTTACACAATGATCTTTATGATCCAATGTATATCATCGGTCATGATTACCTATACTTTTGTGATTTCTATTGATCACTCTAGGCATGCATGGATGTATCCTTTGAAAGCTAAGTTCAAAGTGCTCATATGCTTCAAATAGTTTGTATGTATGGCTAAAATTTCAATAGGATCTAAAGTGGACACCCTCCATTTCGATCCAAGGGAAAGTATATATCCAAAGAGTTTATTACATTTCCAAGTGAATGTGAGATAAAACACCAATGTACGATGCTATATACATCTCAAAGAATATTGTACTTGAGAGAAAGTATAGCTCTTTTAGGAGATGACACAATGTATGATTAAAAGTCGAGCTTTGTCACATGGTTTGGCGTGAGGCTATTATGTGTACAAATTATGTGCTAAATCAGTGTTCCAACAAAGCATTGCAATTTGTTACTCCATTTGGAACTTTGCATGGCAAAAGCCACTCCTTGCTTGCTTGCATGTTTTGGCTTCTTAGCTTATGTAGTGGTATCTATGCAACATTGCAAAAATTTGGATGACAAGGCTTTGAGACGTATCTTTGTTTGTGACAATTATGAAATCAATGGTTACATATTACTACAATTTTGAAATTAAGTGTGTTATGGTCAATTATGATGTAGTCTTTGTGGAAAATGATACATAGGCTTTACTTTCATGTATTGGGGAGATAGATATATGCTCATAAGACATTGAAGGTTTCTAATGAGCCCAAAAGTCACCCAAGTTTTGATGCAAATGTAAATGATACACTTATTGATGAGAGAGGAAAGATTGTGAAGTCTAGGACAATGCCAAAATGGTTGGTGCAAGCATAACAAGATAGTAAATTGGATGTCTCTTGCCTAACCATACTCATTTTGGCTCTCATAGTACATCTTGTGTATTAGATTGCTATGCATTGATTGTTTGTAGTACATGTGATGAGGATGAGCTTTCTTCTTTGAAGAGGCAAAAAATTTAGATAATTGGATGGATACTATGCAATGTGAGAATGTCGCTATTGTCAAGAATGACACTCGATTCTTATGTGACTTGTCTCTTAGAAAAGACCATTGGTACTAAGTGGCTTTATAAGTTGAAACATGAACTAAATGGTGATGTTGATTGTTATAAGGCTTAACTTATGGCAAAGGGTATGCTCAACAAAATTTCATTCACTTTGATGAGATCTTTGTACTTCCACTTGTTATATATTGAGACACAGACACTGTAGAGATTTGATCTTGAGGACTATAGGCCAAATTGTTACACATGTTTGAAGCTTCATGATGTTGGCATCTGTGTTGATATCTTTCTTTGGTAGTACAATGTTGGATTGTATGCATTACAAGGCTTAAATTTTGCTTTTAGCCTCACATTAGAAAATTTATGCATAGCCTATGTATCAAGCATCTTGAGACAATGAAGCACAACTTTTGCTATGAGTAGTAGTTGACACCTTAGGTTGTTTTATCCCAAAGGGGGATCATTCACGTCAGATTTACATACCTTTTTGGATTCAAATTAGGCTAGTTGTTACAATACTATGTATCCATATGTGGTTTTTCCTTCATGCTTGACAACTCATACCTAATGCTGCCGTTTTTAGTTGTGCAAGTGTGTATAGGATAGCTTTCACAAGTACAATTGAGAGAGTTTGGCTCATTTGGGATTTGTGGACAATCATTTTCCACTACCATCTTCACTAATAGCTAGAACACATTGGTAGTTGCATGCTAACATACGATAACCTTCCAGTTCTTTTCACAAAGTCCTTACCTCGAAAGAAGTTTAAATCTTTTTGAAAAGCTTTGGGCTTACTCCCCTTTGTGGATTGACCATAGTCCCAACCATAGTCCAACACCGAGATTGGTGAGCACACTTGGACCACCTGGGCATGTTAAAACATGGATTTAGAACATGGCTTGAGGCGGCGGAAGCTATGGAGGTTGGAAGAGAAAGAGTGAGTTCATGAAGACACTGACATGACTGACTGTTACACAAGTGAACTAGGTTCCAAGATGGAAGCTTGGACTCATAAACACAATCTTGTTTATAGACTGCCAATGACATAGAGACTTTACTGAAGGACAAAAGTACTATGACATTGCATTAGAAAAGAGAGCAAGTACAATGCTTTATAGGAAACTGGATGGTAGAACTTCTCCTACTATGCTTATGGGATTCTAGTCTTGAGCCCACACTGCTCCATACAAAGAAGCTAAGTAGGTGTGATTGCAGAAATCTCAACACCCCTCCTCAATCACAACCAAAAGTACAAAGTGTGTAGAGCAACACCTGCAAAGTGTGGGCACACCATAAACATGGCAAAACACTAGAGGCTGTCGCAGAAAAGGCTAAGTGTGGATAACACAAACATGGTGGACGTCCAGAGGCTGTAACAAGGGCCTCACAAAGTGTACAGAGGTTGTAGTACAAGGCTACATAAGGATTTTACAAGTGTAGGATAGAGGCATTTTGGGCTAGGTAGTGCAAACATAAAAAATTCTTTCAGAATAGTGAGAATAGAAGGGCTGGTGAGGCTTGTCCATCTTATCTTGGTGGTCTTATTCTTCTTCTTCCTCCTTTGCTCCATGGTCTTCTTCTTCTTTCGCTATAGCAAGATATGCCTTCTAGGACCTCTTTCTGGCGTGGCAGAACTTTTCAGTGTGTTTGGTCCTTTTGCAAAAATCATAGAATGGTTGGTTCTTCTTGCCTTTGTACCTGTTGCCAACATATAACATTTGTTCATCTCTAGAGGTGCTTGGTTTTTCTTTAGATATCAGCTTCTTTTCCTCCTCTAGCAGTGATGCCTGGACATCAACAAGCTTAGGATTTGGCATATTGATTAAGGTTGTTGATACATTATTATATTCAAAAGGAGGAAAAATTTTAAGTAGAACACTAATAATAATATCGTCATCCATTTTCCTGCAAGCTAGGTTAGAAGTCCTTCCATGTAATTTAAATGTGTAGCAAGAGATGTGCTGAAATTCATGTCAAGCCTGAAGAATTCAATCAAGAGACCATACTTTGATGACTTAGACTATGC